>NW_007252896.1:158671-293519 GCF_000164805.1 Carlito syrichta | reverse complement strand
TCTCGAACCCGCGGGCTCAGGCAATCCACTCACCTCAGCCTCCCAAGGCGTGGGATTACAGGCTGAGTCATAGACCCCGGCTAGATAGAGTTTTTAAAAAGAAAGTCACTTCTTTAAACATTCAAACCTTTCTACCTCTTCTGAGTAGCTACTAATATCTAACTGGTAGATTAGATGGAAAATGGACCAATGCAGGGTTTGGGGTTAATTGGTATAAATGGATGAATTACATTAATTAGTCATTAAGTGTTATGCAAGGTGTATATGTTACTAGCATAGTATCTGTCTACGCGTCACCTACAAATACACATATACTGTAAGCATGCTTAGAAGCATGCATACAGACTCCAGAGTGCTTTTACCCTGTGGCACCCTGAATCTACACACCTGTTTGTTATCATTGGGAAGGTTGATTTGGGAAAAGGATCACAAGAAGATGGAAAGAAGAGTGATCTGTAAAGCTTGGAGCTGTCGCAAGAACCATGTGTTGAGGAGCTGGGAGAGAGGCAGAGGATGAAGGGAGAACACAGTTGGGAGTCATCCCTTAGCACTGCGTACAAGGCCCTTGGAAGTTAAGTGATGAGGAGCTTCTGTGCTCAGGTGGGGAGTGGCAGTCTGCCACTCTGACAAAAAGGGAGGTGGGAAATCACTGGTTTGGAAGGAAGACAGCAGCAGAGGGCTTAAGTGAGGGAGGATGGGCTTCACAGATACTTAGAATGATGCCCCAAGACCTTGAAGACTTATTGTATGTGGGACAAAGAAGAGGACGGTTGAAGATGATGCTGTGTTCTGTGCTGGGTGTTGCTTGGGCACATAAGCTATTAAAGAGTGCAGTGAAGTCGGAAGGAGTAAGGCTAAGCAGATGAGGGAAGAGTTCAGTTTTGCACATGTGGGCTCTGGTATATCT
This sequence comes from Carlito syrichta, assembly GCF_000164805.1. Taxonomy (NCBI): domain Eukaryota; kingdom Metazoa; phylum Chordata; class Mammalia; order Primates; family Tarsiidae; genus Carlito; species Carlito syrichta. The sequence goes on along the minus strand of NW_007252896.1, from coordinate 292,612 downwards.
CTGTGGGGCTCTCCAGCCCAGAAATAGATGTGAATGAAATCTGGCTACAGGCGAGGCTTTGTTGCATGCCAGAGGTAGGTACAAATATGCTTTGGTGGGTAAGAGGTTTCAAAGCTAGTTCTTCTAGAACCCAGGACTTTTGAGTCCTAGTTGCCTTCTCCACTGTACTACTGTCTTGTCAATACTAGGCATAAAAATCTAAATTTCTGTGTTTTAGCCACACTGTAAGGTCACTCATTCATTCATTCAGCAAACACTTGCTGAGCCAGGCACTGGGCTGGTTCCTGGGGATACAAAGGACAGTGTTTTAGATGCTTGATACTGGGCTTTGCCTGTTATCAGAGGAGGACATCAGCACGGGTCAATGAGGCCACTGTAATGGACTTTTCTTGACCCGCTCTAATGTATATGTGTTGGGTGGGGGGCAGCCAGTGGTGTTCTTTAAAAAAAAAAAATCAATTAATTATTCTATATTGACATGTTATAGTTGTATATATTTATGGGTACAAAGTTGTATTATGATCTTGAATACTATGTAGAATGATTAAGCTGATTAACATCAATTATCTCATATATTAACATTTTGGTAGTGAGGACATTAGAAATTTACTAACTTAGTGATATTGAAATGTATTATACTTATTATTAGTTATAGTGAGCATGCTGTGCAATTGATATAAAAAAAGAAAAATGACCAGACTCATTTCTCCTAACGAAGGCCTTGTGTCCTTTGGCTCTTATCTCCCAGTGGTGTTTGTTCAAGAATGGCCCAGTGACTCCCACACCCTTGGTGGTAGACAGGATCTATGACCCAGACTCCACTGGGCAGTGGGGAAGCATGCTGCTTCACCAGTTTAGGGCTTGGGGTTTTTGCTACCCAGTTGGGTTGCCACTATGGAGGAGAACTAGATGTGGACCACCCACAGGGCAGAATGTGTTTGCCTCCCCCTTCCCCACCCAGGTTGTGGGTAAACACAGCCAGGATTAGAGGAATCCCTCTGACCTGGCTTCAAGATCCCCACTGGTATTGTTTCCTCCTTTAAACAATCTCCTATTTAAAGCTATCTGTTGATAAGATAAGGAATGAACAACTTCATCTCTTCAACTCTGGCAATATGTCACCACTGATTTTGTCACTCTTTGATCCTGGGAAGAGAAAAACAGTTGAGTGTAAAACAGAATATCCAATTCAGCATTCTAGTTCATTCAGCGTTTTGGGACATCAATAATATGCCAGGTGTTTGGGGCTGGGGTAGAAAAGATGAGCCAGGCTTAGTCCTTCTCTTCAGGGATCTTGCCATGCTCGGTGCTCTGTGGTGCAGGTCAGACTGGGGTCAGTGCCATGGCAGGGGCACAGATGTCACACTGCAGGAGGATAGACGGAGGCCAGATACAAATTCCACCCAAGTATCTGAAAAATTCCTCTTAATATTGGTTATTTGCAAAGCTGTGAACTAGCTGAGTTGTTTATATGAGCAGTAATCCAGAAGTCAATAGAAATAAATAATACAGAAATAAATATTATATGATTGCATGAAGTTGACTAGCTCTTGCTTTCACCTTTAAAACTATTCTTCTGGGCCAGGCTCGGTGGCTCAGCCTGTAATTCCAGCACTTTGGGAGGTCTAGGCAAGTGGATTGTCTGAGCCTGCAGGTTCAAGACCTGCCCAGGCAACTTGGCGAGACCTCATCTCTACAATAAATCAAAAATTAGCCTGGCGTGGTAGCGCTCCACTCACTGCACTCCAGTATGGGCGACAGAGTGAGACTCCAACTCAAAAAAAACAACTATTCTTCTACTTCCTATCTTCACATGATATTAGCAGCAGACAGGGCTGCCCTGACACCTCCCCAAAGAGCAAATGGACATCTGTGTGGACTCACAGAGTTTGTCAGGATGAGAAGGCATCAAGACTAAGTATAAATCCCATTTTCCCCTCTCATCTACTTTACCCAACCTCTGGTGATTCACCCAGAAAATGTTAAGGGTCCTGTGATGCAGTTACCAGATTTGGTCCAATATGTGCTTGCATTTTTGAAGCCACAATAGGCCATTTTGAAACCTTGAGTTCAAAGTTCTGGTTCCATGCTTTCTCTTTAAGATACTGAACAACAGAGTTGTTACCTCTCTTCCTGGTGGTTCTTTGGTGCTCATGCGACGAGAGGTGTTTTCAGTAGTGACATGGAAACTATTGTGACAGAGATGTGTTGGCACATAAACTTCTCATTCAGTATCTGGTGAGGATTAATCTCACTGGAGAAAGGGTCATGCTATGAACATCTGAATGTTCTTGCTATAGTATTTTTTAAGAGCTTTTTAAGGAGGAGGTTTACATGATCACTTTCTGGATGGATACTTCTCAAAGGAGTAGGAACATATATAAAGTGGCTCCTGTGGGAAATATTTTACTTTGATGAAAAATGAGACGAAAGTAACCATTCCAAGTAAGTACTTTTAATTACTGAAGAAAAAGCCGGCGACTTTAAATGCTTAGTCACATTGACATCACAATCCTGGTTTGCCCAGTTTTGCTCTTTTTTTCTCATCTTGCACATATGATGCTGTTAGCATTTATCACTGTGTTTGAAAACTGCCAAGATAATGACTGCGTTAATTAATCTGGCCCAATATATTTTCCCCATAAAACAGGAGCGTGACTGAGTAGGTCCCTCGTTCCTTCCACATCTGTCTCCAGCCTTCCCTCGAGAGCAGTGAATCTAAGTCATCGTGGGAAGATGGCGTCTGAACTCTACCTCACGGGGGAAGGGGATCCCAGGCCTCCTTTCACTCCCTCTTCTGACCTTGATAAATCTGACCTTCACATTTAATTTGTCCAGAAGTGTATTTCTACTGACTGCTGCTCCAAGTCTAGATACAGTGTAGGAGGGAAGATATGCAATCAATAGGTTGTTTCTGAACCTTGGATCTACCTAGGGAATATTTCAAGAAAAGTCAGTGTGGGATTTTAAGTATGTTCACCTTCATCTATATGCCTGTCTCCCATAATGGACTCTGGAAAAGTGAGGATCGAGGAAGAGAGGCATGACCGTGGAGTTGGAAGGATCACTTCTCAAGTCAGACTTGCAGTGAAAGCTTATTCCAGGGGATGTCATTCTCTCTCTCTGGGGTGAGGCAGGAAAGTTCTGTTTCATTAGATCTAGTACTACTAGATTAAGATCTAGTAGTACTAGATTAATCTGGTAGTACTAGATTAAGATTAATCTAGTACTACTAGATTAAGTAGTACTAGATTAAGATTAATAATTTGAGGATTCACACTGTGTCTACTCTCAAAAAAACCCATCTTCACTCCTACACACAGACATGTGCACACAAATAGACAACCCTCATGGCAAAACTGGGATAAGTTAAAATTTATCTACTTTTATTACTAGGATTGGCTAACAGAGAGCCATACTTTATATTCCATCAACATTAAAAATGAAATTATACTTTGGATGTCTGAGGTGAGAGGATTGCCTGAGCCCGCGGATTTGAGACCAGCCTGGGCAACATGATGAGACCTCGTCTCTACAATAAATTAAAAAATTAGCCAGGTGTGGTAGTGCATACCTGTAGTTCTGGCCACTTGGAAGGCTGAGGTGGAAGGATTGCTGAAGCCCAGAGGGTCAACGCTGGGGTGGCCATGAATGTGCCACTGTACTCCAGCCTGGGTGACAGAGTGAGACTCCAACTCAAAAAAAAAAAAGAACTTATATTTCAAGTTTCTTGTATATAATCATGTGCACCCTTTGAAAAGGTATTCTAATCCCTTGAATATTTGAGGCAGTAAATTATATTTTGAGAGAATTCTTAAGTTACTTATGAAGTTTCATTTTTAAATTATTTTAAAATTAGTTTTAAAAATTAAAGTTATACAAACACACAACTTAAAGAGTTAAGTCATTTAAAACAACAACAACAACATCCATAAAATGAATGATACCAGCCAACACTGTGAATATGGTGGGCATTTCCTGCTTTCCAAGGTCCATTGATATTTATCTCAACATTGTAACATCCTCAGGTTGGCACTTCTTGTGTTATTTAGTTTAGGTTTCCTATTACAGCATATGCTCCACGGACCATTTGAGTCCCCAAGACACTTTCATTGGGTTTATGAGATCAAAACTATTTTCATGTAATATTCAGACACTATTCACCTTTTTTTTAAAAGACCATGTTGATTTTTGCTCTGGTGTTCAAAAGGCAATGGTGGGCAAACATGCTGGTGTCTTAGTACCTATCAAGGTGGTGACACCAAGCTCTACTACTCTTCATCATCATATAGTCGAGTTTTTTTTTTTTAAGTACAATTCCATTTAAGAGTCTTCTTGATGAGGCAGGAAAAATTATTAATTTTATTGAAGTAAGAGATGTGTGTTGACATGTGGCGTTCTTGGGTGGCATGGGATGGTCAATGGCCTGAGTTGCAAGCTCTACTGGTCTTTCTCTACCTCATACCCCAATGGAATACATTTTTACTCGAAAGAATAACAAATAGACAAATCATGGTTATTCAGACCTGGGTATTTTGAAGACATTTTCTCACAAGAAATGAAAACTTGCTACTTAAAGGAAAACAGCTAACACAGTTGGCTTTTCAATTATAAAAGTTTGGCTGGGCACAGTGGCACATGCCTGGAGGCAGGAGGATTGCTTGAGTCTGTGGGAGTTCCAGACTAACCTGGGCAACATAGAGAGACCCTATCTCAAAAAAGAATCACAAAATTTTGAGCTTTCAATTAAAAAATAGTATTTTTAAAAACTTGATTCCACCACCATGAGCCTGAAAACTTTTTGATACTACAAGACTTTTCTGATAAGTCTCCTGGTGATATTAACAAATGTGATTTTTTTTTATACCATATGATGAAATATGTCAACATCTGGAAGATACATATAACTCAGTAAATTAGTATTTTCCAAATGACCTATATACATTATGTTACAAAATCTTGCAACATAAGAACCTTTTGAAGTACAAGGTAGCCTAACGGATTTTAATAAAATAGAGTACTAAAAGCTTATTAATATAGTTTCAGATTGTTCATTTCACTTCAAGAAACTGTCACTTGTCAATTTTTAGTGTAGTAAGAACAATGTCCACAGTTATCTGAAAAGTCTTTTAAAATACTCCCCCATTTTCCAACAATGTATCTGTATGAGACTGGATTTTCATCATATATTTCCACTGAAACAACATATCCAAACATATGCCACATAACCAAAACAATATAAGCAAGGCATTAAAAAGATTTGTGAAAATGTAAAATGGTACCACTCTTCTTACTAATTTTTTGAGGGGGTTGGGAAAATAAATCCATTTCACAAAATATATATGCCAATATATAATAAGTCTATTATTTTTAAATAAATAAATGCACATAATTTTAAAGTTTAGTTTAGTTTCTAGAATGATGAATATCAATAGGGATAAGACAGAGCAACCAAAGCCACTACAAAAAATAACAGATTATCTGGGTGTGATGGTACGTGCCTGTAATCCCAGCTATTCAGGAGGCTGAGGCAGGAGGATTGCTTGAGCCCAGGAGTTGGAGGCTACAGTGAGCTATAATAGTGCCACTGCACTTCAACCTGGGTGACAGAGCAAGACCCTGTCTCAAAGAAAAATAAATAAATAAAGTTTTTTGAAAAAGGCAAAGCAACCAGTCCAGACTGGAATAGATCAAGAGGACCCAAGAAAGAATTTTTCAGAAAGATGTAATGATACAACTCATATGTTTGGACATTTTGAGAACAGAGTTACAGAACAAGGAGGAGAATTTGAAAAAGAGAATGAAAATATTGAACAATAAAGGAAAGGCTCTTTAGGGCCCTCAATAATTTTTAAGATTATAAAGAATTCCTGAACTAAAGTGTTTGAGAATCACTGACCTTTGGCGGAACCATTGTGAAACACAAGGATTTGGCTCTTTCTCCACTCACCCACCCAGTCCTCTGCCACATGTATGCTCCCTTCTTGTCTTCCCAATGCCCTACTAGCGTGTCACAATTTTGGTTTGATCAATATTTGATGTTATGAATATGTAGAGGTGATCTAAAGTGTTATTGTAACTAGAGAGAGCCAGGTAACTGTGGCTACTTTTCCTTTGAATGGATCTGAACTCTGTCTCTATTCTACCTTAACCCTTGATTAGTGATTTTTGACTTGGTATTAGAGTTCTAGGCTACAAGTCATTTTACCTCAGAATTTTGAAGGCATTTCCTTATGGTCTTAGAACTTCCAGTGCTGCTGTTCAAAAGTCTGAATCTTGATCATTTATCTCCCTCTGCCTTCCTCTTCCCCTCCCCTTCCACTCTGGAAGCCCTTTCTCCTTAGTGATGTGAAATTTCACCAGGATATCTTTTGGTGTGGTAAATTGAAAGGCACTTGGCAGCCCTTTCAATCTATAAATTTATGTTAGCCTGCTCTGGAAAACTTTCTTTAATTATTTAACAGTTTTCTTCCCTCCATTTTCTTTGTTTACTCAAAAAAAAATTTTTGTCTTTTCTTTCCTACCTGTCAAACTTTTCAAAAACTTCATCTTTTAACTATTTTATTTAGATTGTCATTTTTTCTATAACAATTTTAATTTCCAAGAGCTTTTCTTTGTTGTTCATGAGTCTTCCTTTTTTAATGGTATTTTGTTCTTGCTTCATGGATGCAATATTTTCATCAATCTCTTTGAGAATATTTGATAGTGGGTTTTGTTTTCATTTTATTTTTCCTATATAGTTTCTTCTTGTCCTCTTTTGTAATAGATATTTTCCTCAAATATTTGATGATTGCTGGCTGACTGATCATATTTATGAATGAGGCACAAAATAGTTGAATGTAGGAGCGTGGACGGGATTATTGAGTGTGGTCTTACCTGTATGGTGACCTGAAGAAGTCATTTTCTTCCATGTCTTTAGTTCTTTTTATTTGGGTTGCTGAGATCCCCCAGAAAAGACCCTTCTAATTTCTAACCTGGTGGGTGTAAATTTTGGCTGCCAGTTTTCAGGAGCTAAGAGGAAGAAGACAAGGGAGATTTCAAATTCAGTGTGTATACTAACTCATTCCCCTGTTTTCAGTTTCTTGCTTCTCACTGTACCTAGCATGTTATAGTCTAGATACCCTGTGTTTATCCCTTCAGTAAACAAACCCTTAAACTCTACTAGGTGGAGTGATGCAGTCACCCAACTACCTAGAGCACAGAAAGGGATCTCGGGTTGTGCTTTCTTTTCCCCCCTTAATTTTAAAGATAGGATCTTGTTCTTTCACCCAGGTTGGAGGGCAGTAATGCCATCATAGCTTACTGTAGTCTTGAACTCCTGGGATCATGTAACCCTTCTGCCTCGGCCTTCTGAGTAGCTGGAACTACAGGCGTTCACCATCATGCCTGGCTAACTTTTTTTTTTTTTTTTAATATTTTATAGAGACAGGGTCTTACTATGCTACCCAAGCTGGTCTTGAACTCCTGGGGTCAAGTGATCCTTCCGTTTCAGCCTCCCAAAGTGCTGGGATTATAGACATGAGCCTGGCCCTTTTGACACAGAGTTTCAGTCAGTCCCCTTGGCCTTAGCTCCACCATCATGACTACTGCCTGCAGTATCTGAGGCCATCAATTCTTGAGCCTTTTAGGAGTTTTGAAGCATAGACTAGGTTGTTTGTAGCCTTACCCACTGCTAACTTGAGACTCATCTTTCTTGAATCTGCTAAGTCAGTTACCACTCACCTATCTTGGTTCCAGCTTTCAAATATTTGTTGCAGTTGCTTCGTCTCCTGTTTTCTTTGTCCTTGTGAGTTTATGCCTTCCAAAAAAAAGTCCTTTATTGTCATTTTATTAGGATGTCAAAAGAGAGCATTGCTCAGGGCGTGTATTTAATCCACCTTCTTTAACCAGAAGTGTTTTTTAATAGGTAAAAAGCATTAAAAATATTTCCAAGATATTAGGAGGTAAAATTGCTAATAGTAAGAAGCATTTATTCAGTCCCTACTATTTCTTGAACAAAATCATTGTTGTTTCTTAGTTTACATATAAACCTAGTTCAAAAGTAAGCAATTTAATTTAGGCTCCAATATTGAGCAATCATAATGAAATGTTAGGTTCAATCTTTAGAAGATCTGGTCACGTGTCTATGTTGAAAATAAAGTCACTATTGGAATGTTTTAAGGATGCTCTGGTTTTCCAGGGTGGATATTACTCAGGGGAGGTGGACTCTGGGTTCTTTCCTGAGATCTTAATTTGGCTCGTATATAATCCATTTTCTTCTTTCCCTTTCCTTTTCCAGAAACAGCTCAAATTATGAAATAGATTTAAAAGACAAGTTTGATGGTGACAGAGGAGGTGCCATGTAAGGAAAACAGGAAACTTTGCTGTTCACTAAGGAGAAAACCAGGTGTCGAGCAGACTTTCTTAGATACTGATGGAACAAGTTCTCTAGGTCCAGTGGTGGTGGGAGCCCAGGCATATGCCATGATGGGAGGAGTTACACCTCAGAAATTGGAAAATGCTGTACAATCAGGGCTTGTTTTCCTCCCCCAGAAGCTGAGTTTTACATCTTTACCAGTATGCCACTGCCGAGACCTGATTTACTCTTGGGACAGCCTGGTGAACCCCTAAAGCGTCATCATCACATCAGCCTCCCAACATGACATTGTATTTATTCATCACATGGTGAGCCCGAGGGAGCCCAGGTAATACAGTGGGCAAAGGGCAAAACTGCCACACAACCTGACATTTAGATCCTTCCTTGACTACTTCTAGCTCTGTGACCTTTGGCAAACCTCTCAAGCCTCAGCTTCAGTTTCTTAATCTACAGAACAAGGGAAACAATTTCTACCTAGCAGTGGAGTTGTAAAAATTAACAACTGTGACAGCCTGCCTTCCCAACACTATGTACTGCAGAAAATCCTGGCTTTATGAGTAGGTGGCTCTACGGCCTGTTTCTGTTTGGCAGCAGGATTGTGACATCTTTGTTTAGGGTCCTTACTTTTGTAACAAAATACTAACTTTACCTTTTGTTTATCTGGTTTCCTTATAAAGGTATGAAGCCATTTAGCAAGAATATGATGTCAGTATACTTCAGACTCTCACAAGAAAGTATAATCTTAGATTTCTTCTCTCTAGGGCTGAAAATTCCAGGAGAGGAGCAGTTTTATTAAGGGACAATAATTTAAAGTGTGACTTTCTAACAAATTATCTATTCTAAGTTACATCTTTGTGTAAAGTTAAAACTCTGAAGAAAGTATTTGCACATTTGGACTAAGTCAACTTCAACTTAATCCTTTTTATAATCACTCTGAATTGTGTCTCAATCTTATGCCTACAAACGTTTATTGTAAATTATTATAATAAACAACTGTTTGACTTTTGCTTCGGTGTTCCCTATGAACTGTGGGTATAAACACTGACTGCCCATTCTATGGCTCAATTTTCCTGTGTATAGTGCCTTACACAAGGCATCTGTCATTGACACAGCGACTGACCTTGTCTCTGCTAGGGAACTGGTCTGTTTTATCCTCTTAATAAGGAATTATGAAACTCATAATGATTCCCTGTTCACCTTTGTGCCAGAGACATGAGAGTCAAGTTTTGTAATGGATCACAAGAACTGTGTAAGTTTCTTATCTTCCATGTTAGATTTCTTCTCTTGACCCTGTTTTCCACATGTTCATTTCTATTTTATTCATTTCACTGTATTTGTACCTCCCCCTTTAACAACAAATTCTTTTTTGTGTGTGTGTTGGAGTCTCACTCTGTCGCCCAGACTGGAGTGCAGTGACCACTCCCAGCCACTGCAGCCTCGACCTGCTGGGATCCGGCGATCCTTCCGCCTCAGCCTTCCGAGTAGCCGGAATTACAGGCATGCGCTACCACGCCCGGCTTATTTTTTGATTTATTGTAGAGAGAGGAGGTCTTGCCAAGTTGCCCAGGTGTGTCTCGAACCCGCGGGCTCAGGCAATCCACTCACTTCAGCCTCCCAAAGCGTGGGATTACAGGCTGAACCCCCGAGCCCGGTTTAACTACAAATTCTTTTAGGAAATAAATAAATAATAAATAAATAAATAAATAGATGGTTGTAAATGAGTGAAAGGAAGGTTAATGACAGCAACTGACCGTGTTTTAAAAATGATTTCATATGAGGTGTGTATAGGGGATTTGGGGAATTTTAGGCTGAGACAGAGATAACAGAAGGAAACATGAAAGTCTTCAGATGTTTGAGATGCTGTAGTTTGTGAAAGACAGTGGACATGATTTCTACTACTCCTGAGAATAGAATAAGAATCAGGGAATAGATTACCTGTTAATTGACTGACTCGTTCCAAGTTACTTCTTGTGTACCTGCTCCCTCAGAGCATGTGGAAAAAGCCCATGTGGAGACAAGCTCCCTGCCCCCAAATTTCTCCCATTTTTTGGGAAGTAGTTTTTGGCTGACTCACAAAGTACCTTCTAACAATCAGAATTATATTATCATGGATGTATTGCCTTGGGAAGTAGGGAGCTTCCCGTCTCTGGAAGATCCCAAAAAGGGACCAAACAACTGAGTCTCCTGAAAAAAATGTCTGCATCAGGGGAGAGGGTGAATTTATTGACCTCTAAGCTTTGGAGGTTTCTGTGGTAAACTGAGGATTAGGTTGTTTCCAAGTAAATGGGAGTTCTGGCTGAGGGCTGGGGGAAGGCAATAAAAATGCCTTCACAAACCAGTTCCTTTACTCTGTGACCCAGGCTGTTCCCACAGGTGCCTTGACCCTTGATAAAACAATCCTGGCTGCCTGCTGTGGAGGTGTAGACAACCAGGGTTCATGGAGCCTGCAGTTATCTCCTTGGGAGGGTCTTATCAGCTTGCAGAGCCACTGTAAGGATTGCTTTAACCCTTGGTAGAGACTCTTCCTGTATCTCTTTCCACGGAAATGAGAGTAGAAGGCAGACACCTGGCCTGATACTGAGACCCAGTAACCAAAGCCTGCGCTTCTTTCTATGGAGAAGTCAGACAGACCCAAGCTCAGCTAGTGGAGGTGTGGGTTGGTGAGTGGCAAGCCCTTTGTCAGATGTGAGCCGCGTCATCACAACTTCTATGTCAAAACCCAGGGGCTTGCTGTGGAAATTAGGCAGATAGTACAAGGAATGGTCTCTTGTAAACTCCTAAAAGAAAAATTCGACTCAGAAGATTTTTTTTCCTACCATTTTTATTCACTCTTAAGAGAATTAGAGTATGCTTTTTCTGGAAATAACTTTTAGCTTACAGAAAAGTTGCAAGAATGAAAATAATACAAAGGACACCCTTATTCCTTGTACTCAGTTAACTCTTAACTATCTTTTTCTGAGCCATTTGAGAGTACGTTTCATACATCATGACTCTTTATCCTTAAGCACTTCAACACGTATTTCCTGGGAAATGGAATATTCTCTTGTGTAGCCAGAGTACAGTCATCAACTTCAGTGAAATTAATGTTGATGAATACCTTTATATAATCTATCATTCATATGCCAATGTTTTTTCAATGGACCCAATATTGTCCTTTATAGCATTATTTTCCTTTCAGTACAGGATCCAGTCTAGGAACATATTGCATTTAGTTGTGATGTCTTGGTTTTGATCCTTTAACTGTACAATCTTTATAGTTATGGGTTGTCTTACTGGCTTATTTGAAATTGAAGTATTTTTTATCTTAAGCCTTACTTCATTTACAACCATCCTTTCGTTCACTTCAAAACCAAGGCCAGATTCTCTGGAGTCCAAACCCACTCCCATTGTGTGGAAAGTGTTTTCACATGTGCGGTGGAAGGGATGGGATGAGGGGTTTTGGGTGTGCATTTTATACCTGGTTGACTTTTCTTTTTTAATTTAAAAGACAAAAAAGCAGATTAGATCCTTTGAGATCATTGTCACATTCCCCTCTTGTCAATCTGACTTATTGCCAAGAAGGCCTTTCCTTCGTCCTTGAGGAGAAAAATGGATCATTCTGACAATCTTTGCTGTATATCGAGACAACACACTCTTATGAATCTAGAAACAGGAATACTTTTACATTTCCCCAGAGCCCTCATCTCAGTGCTTTCATGCATGTTATGAGTCACCAGCAGCAGCACATGTGATAATTAAGCATTTCTATGCATGCAGTGCTTTGGTTAGCACAGCAAAGGGTATACTCAGCAATTCTGGTCCCTGCCCTCCAGAACAACTTGTTCAACATGCATCAATATGCATTATTAAATATAATAACACATCAAGTAAAAAATATGGCTAACCCTTGAAAGACATAATACAGACTTAGAATTATTGAGATGATTTTCAGATGGCACATTTCATCACAGAGAGGCTAAATCATTTGCCAAAGGCTACTTTAAAAAAATTAGAGCTACAGTATGAAACTTCAGTGCCTTACTCTCCTGCTACAATTCTCCACTTTCAAAATGTCCTTTATGAACATCTTTGGGATCTATGCTAAGACACACAGAGAGTGGAAAAGCATTAGATGCTGTTTTTAGAAAGGTTTCAGAAATTTGATATGCAGCTCATTTGAAAAAAATAAGTTCGGCTCGGTGGCTCAGCCTGTAATCCCAGCACTTTAGGAGGCCGAAGCAAGTGGATTGCCTGAGAATGTGGGTTCAAGACCAGTCCAGGCAACGTGGCGAAACCTCGTCTCTACAGTAAATCAAAAATTAGGCGGGCATGGTAGTACGTGCCTATAGTTCTGCCTATTTGGAAGGCTGAGACAGACAGGTCACCGGAGCTCAGCAGGTCGACGCTGGGGTTGCTGTGAACATGTCACTGCACTCCAGCCTGGGCGACGGAGTGAGACTCCAACTCAAAAAGAAAAAAATACGTTAAATGGAAGAAAAACTGGCTTCTTATGTTCTGAAAGTGCAGTTTTATATAGTGGAGACTTCACTGTGGTCTGTATTTAAGAAGCTGCAGGGGCCCTAAAGACTGGTAGAGGGTCAGATTGGTAACACTTCCTAAGGTACCTCTGATAGCTGTTGACATAGGCTTTCCTCTTGGCTGCTCCAAGTATTTCTCCTTCACCTGGTTTACTTTACCTTTACCTATTTTACTATGGGTTATAGACCCCCTCAAAAAATATGACTTTTAAAATGATACACAATTTTAATATTTTCTGAGATTATAGTTTTCTAAATTCATGATTATAAGCTGAGGGTGGTATGCTCACAGGGTATAAAATAATCAAATAAGTAGTGAATTTTTTTTTTTAATTATCTTTTTCTTTGACTAGTTGAAGATTCTCTAGACCTGTGCCATCTGATACAGGAGCCATCATCGGTCATATGTAGTTACTGAACATTTGAGATGTGGCTAGATTGAAATGAATTGCAAGCGTGAAATACACGTTAGATTGCAAAGGCTTAGTACATGAAAAACAATGTAAAATATGCCATTAGTGAGTTTTTAAAAATATTGATTACATGTTGAAATAATAATATTTTGAATATGTTGTATTAAATAAAATGTTATTCAAATTAATTTTAGGCCAAGGTGGGAGGATCACTTGGAGCCAGATATTTGAGACTAGCCTGGACAATGTAGTAAGACCCCCATCTCCACAAAAAAATTAAAAAATTAGCAGAGTGTGGTGGTGCATGCTGGTAATCCCATCTACTCGGGAGACTGAGGCAGGAGATTTGCTTGAACCCAGAAAATTTGAGGCTGCAGTGAGCCATGATCAAGTCACTGCTCTCTAGCGGCAGAGGGAGACCTGGCTTTTAAAAATATTAAATTAATTTCATCTGTTTCTTTCTTTTTGTTCTTAATGTGGCTATCTATGTGGCTTATATTTGTAACTTTCCTTATATTTCTCTCTCTCTCTCTCTCTCTCTCACTATATATATTCTTATATTTCTGTTAGGAAGCTCAGCTCCAGAAGGAAAGAAAGTATACAGCAAAAAACTCCAACTCATTCAGTGTATGTAGAGTAAATTACTGAAGGGAAAGCAGACTAGCCAATGATGCTGGGTTTTTTGTTTGTTTGTTTTTTGTTTTGGTTAGATTTGGATTTCATTAAAGCTTCTTTAATTAATCTATTGTAAATCTGCCCCAAGGTCCCAGCTGGGAAGAAAATTGAATCTTTTTGTTTGCTTTAAACAATTTTAAGAAACTCCTGAACCTATTTCAAAAGCAACTTATTTTTTAAAGCTTTGTAAAAAGCTTTCCAATTATGTGGATTGGAGATTTGATTAATACAGAGTTCTGAAGGAGCTAAAGAACTGTGAAAATGATCCAGAAACTTCTAAAAGGACCTTTCTGGTCTCACCAAGAGGCACCCAGAGGGACTTAAGGGTCCTTACAAGTCACAGATCAGCCATTTGCTTCTGTGTTCACACCTTTCTTCCAATAAACGAAAACATTGGGAAAGATAAAATATTTATTCCTAAGTGTCTATAACAGAATTTATGGATATAACTTGCCGGAGATTATTGCCTGTGTAAACCCATGTAACTGCGCACGTAAAGCATGGTTTTATTAGTTCCTACATAAAATTTTTATGATAATGGCAAACGAAGGACCAATTTAGTTGAGCTGAGTTTGTTCTTATTACTCCAGCTTCCAAGAGATAAGCAACAGTGCAAACAGCAGCAGTCAACAGGGAAGAGTGCCGGGTCTCACAGGGCTGGGCTCCTGGCCTGTGGGCTAGGAAGGTTTGGACTTCCCCAGAAGGCCTGACAGGAACACGGCAGGATGAGGCCGGAGTGGGCTGCCATCAGCTTGCAAGACTGTGGTGGAGCTGCTATATCCTCCCAGTTGGTAGCTGTGGAGTATTCAAATGTGGTTTCTGAAAGGCCTGCATAGCTACTATTGAAAGAACTCCCACATACTGTATTTCAACTGGAGAATTACAGAGAAAAAAGGTTCAAGTGGCTTATTGTGGGTCATCTCCCACTCTGGGATTTAAACAAAGCACAATCAGAACAAAGTTCCTTTAAACGGGGTGCCTTCCTCTGAGGCCCTCCTGTCTGTGGGGTTTGGCAGGCTTGCTGGATAGGGAACCCACGCCTCTCGTTCCCACTACTGCCTTTTTATGTTTGACCCTTGAATGTGGCAAAGGATCCTCATGGTGACCTGGATTGGAGGAATGTTTTTCTAGAATTTGAAGACAAAGCATCTTTCATAAGTCCCTCCCAATGACTAGTTAAAAATCGATAGTCTGTAATCTAGAGCGAGCATGTTCCAACACTCAGGAGACAGGATTTGATATAAATGTACGCAGGGGGACAAAATCAAGAAATAGTTTAAGTTGAATGAGCCTGAAAAATGAAAGATTATGATTGTCATAGATATGTAACACTATTGGCTGTCTTAGACAGAAATCAACTGAGAACACTGTGTAACTGGGCAAGCATGGTACATGCTAGATTCACTCTGAGTTAATGTCAGTCTGGGACATTAATGAAATTACAACTGAATGAGTTTAGATTCTAAATTTTAGAAGTATTAGAGGGCTGAATGGGCTTAGATTCTAAGTTTTAGAAGTATTTGACATCAAAAACTCATGGTTCGGAAGTTTCCCTTCAGGCATCTGGCCCACCAACTCCTTTCAGTAGGTCTGTACTAGAGTCCTTCTAGGCAGCTGGCAAGTTGCAGTTGGTTTTTAAAATTTTTCTTAAGAGACTGAGTCTCACTATGTTGCCCAGGCTGGACTCAAACTCCTGGGCTCAAGCGATTCTCCTGCCTCAGCCTCCCAAGTAGCTAAGACTAAAGATGTGCTCCACCATGTCTGGCTTGGGTAGTTGTGTTGTTCTTAAAGGTCTACAGAAGAAAGGAGCTTCCAACCCCACTTTTTGAGTATGTCCCTTTAAGGACTAATCCAATCTGAAGTTCTTTATTTTGTGCATTTCCTCAGTGGGCATGTTTACTGATTCTCAAATGTGTCTTCGTATATTTCATAGGCTGTCTCTTAGTATTCTTTCCCCTGGAGGAATAGTGTTCATGCTTTCTCAAAGATACTGCTTTTATTGGAATAACAATTCCGGTGTGTGCACCTGCACATGTGTGTTTATGTTTCTTTACTTTGGTCTTATCTCAGGCTCTGGGAAAAATCAAAATAAAAACAAACAAACAAAAAAACTCCACTATATCTTTAGTTAACTATAAAATGCGTGTGTGTTGTTTCACTCTTGCCTGCGTTTTGTGATTTTGCTGGTAGGGAGCCCTGTAGAAATGCAAATAGCATAGTTTTCAATACTTACTCCAAGAGGGCTATTCAGAGAAGTAAAGGTTACCCTTAAGGTAAGATTTATTTCCTGTCCTCATGAAACAGACCTTCCAAAATAGGTCTGTTGCTGTCCATGCTAACAAGGGGTTACTACAAGTGCTATGTTTTTTCAGTCTGTATTGAAAATTGTAGTTTTTGGCCACCAGCTTCTTTCAGATATGGCCTGGTTAATTCCAGACCCTGGATCTGAGAATTTGGATGGGTTTGTATGATTGCTCCACATACATGGAAATGCTGCAGACTTCAAAGTTACTTTGTGTTAAGGGTAGAATCATGGCTTTGGGAAAGTGATGAGGAAAGAGGACAGACTTAGCTGAAATGTTGTTGCTTTCTCTCAAAAGGTTGTTAAGAGAATAATTCAATTTTGAGGAATTGCAACAAGACCGATTTTTAAAGCAGTTTAGAGTCTTTTAAGTCAGGATTAGATGAATAGCTTTTCAAGTGTGTATGAAAGACAAGAATCCCAAAAGATCAGCTCTATTTTAAATGGCAGACTCCAGGGACTCAAGGTTTGTAACAAAAGGGCAGATATAGAAGAGATGAACTCCCAGGTCCTACTCTGTTTGAGAATAAAGCACGCTGGCTGGGATCCCTGAGGTGTCGGGGAATGCCAATCTTGCTGGCTCTGGTTTATTAGCTCGGGGAATCTAGTTAGATATGCTCACAATAAGCTAGCTGGTATTGACTTGCTAGGCCTGACCCATATTATAAAGTTCTAACAAGCGGAAAGTATAGCCGAGCTTTGGGAAAAGCCATAGCATGCAGAATAGAAGAGAAAACCAACATCTTAAATGAACAGAGGAGAAATTTGAGCAGAACCACCAAGTGAAGAAATTAGGACACTGGATGGAATGTTACCACCACAACAGAAAAAAGGCAGAATATTTGTTTAGTGAAGACATAATGAGATTATACAATTCTCTGGTGTCAATTTACACCGAAGACCTTTGTCTCTTTGCTAATGATATAAAAAGCAGAGGTGTGAAGAAAACTGTATAGACTTAAAGAAATCTGACAACAGCAAAAAATTAATTTTGGAATTTAGTTTTGTGACTCATGAGGTCCAGGAGTTTTAAATATCCCTATATTTGAGGATTTGGGGAATACCCAAACATTATTAAACTTCTTAATGTTGTTTTTTTGCTGGTGAAATACAAAGTGAAAACACACACCCATGCAAATAAGTATATTTTATTAATAATACAAATCTGGGTGAACTGATTTAGAAAACCGTCAGATGCAAAATCTGTTGTGGGTCTGGTGACAAGATTATGATTGGTTCAAATTAGGATTAATGAAGCAGAGTTTCCCAGTAAGCAGCCCTGACAAGCTGGTCTCTGAATTCTGGACATGTAGGAATGGTGTGAAAGTTTGGATTACCAACTCTATAAAGTAAGGGATCTTAAACTCGAAAGGAAGTAGAAAGAAGAACAATTTCAAACATCTTCGCAAGATTATTTTAGGTCAGCCTACAAATGTTTGCCTACTCGTGTGCAGGTTTGCAATTAGAGGCTTTAGTGCATTGATTTTGATTTTTAAGCCATATTTATTTGAGGAGAAGGACGCATGAGAGTGTCTTTAGTTAATATTCTTTATGGCAGATCTCTGATTTTGAAAGGTATGGTATAGAGAGGTGAATTGACTTTATTAAGGTTCCACAGCTGGTCACTTGGGTAGACCTGAGCTCCTGGCTTGTTGCTAACCTACAGAGACTCGTTTTCTCCCTCTCTGTATTTCTGGAATTTTCAGTCATTTTACAGTTCTGCTGTCCCATTGTTGGTTTTTGTGAAATGCGTGAGTAAGTGCTGCAATTGACTGGTTGTGGCATGAACTAGATATGTGAATACGAATAACTCACCTTACCAATTTGGGCCTCAGTGTCTTCATGTTTACACATGAAAGCTGACCTAGAATATATCTAAGGACTTTATGAGTTCCATTTTAAAAAATTGCTTTCTGAATTGTATAAAATTTGGCATTTCTGCATTTGGTAAGATAACAGGCTTGAGGTCAAGTCAAAACTAGAGCCATGTAAACACTACTCTGGGATAATCAATTGACTAGAGAAAATCAATGTCTTGTCCACCATTGATACCTTGGGATAATGATGCGGAAAATTTTTGCCATCATCGATGTGTTTATATGTTTTGGCACACAGATCACTCAAATGTTCGATTAGAAACATAATTTAAAGCTATAAGAGGAATATTTTTAAACATTTCTGCTTTATATTTGATTATGACTTTTGGAACCACAGGGCGCATTCAGCAGCATGATCTCATTTCACCCCATTCGCAGCCTCACGAGTTCCTCTTGCTGGAAAACTGGGGCTAAGAGAGAAAAAATCATTTGCTCAAAGCCTCCCATGCCATTCCCACCAAACCAGGCCCAGAATTAGTTCTTATCATTCCATGCAACATTCACCAGAGGCCCAATGCCAGACACACCCCTTGCTATTAATAGATACTAGGATTATACTGACAAATCTGTTTGGTTCAACCTGTCTCCAATTTGGGCAAACCTCCTTCATGACTGTGATGTGGGGTTGACCACAGCGTAGCAGAGTAAATCTTGCAGTCCAGAGCCAGCTCCAATGCTGCCAGTTTCCCGCAGACCTGTGCTCTCATGGCTCCCAGTGTCAGGGCCCCAGCAATTTGTGGACTCATTCACCCCTGTGCTTTTATGGGCTCTCCTTTCTACTGTCTCCAGTATACTGAGGGATGTGTGCAGATTTCTGATTTTGCAAGGTATAGTATAGAGAGGTTAATTGACTTTATTAAGGTTCCATAGCCAGTCACTTGGGTAGAACTGAGCCCCTGGCTTATTGCTAACCTACAGAGACTCATTTTCTCCCTTTCTGTATTTCTGAGATTTTCAGTCAATTTAGAGTTCTGCTGTCTCATTGTTGGTTTTTGTGGGCTCGTGGGACATGCATGCACACCATTGTTAGTTAGGTTTCCAACACTGTCTATTCCACTTTGCCCAGAATGCAGGGTTGCTTTTACATTTGGTTCACTGACCCATTCTGCAGACCTAGGTGGGCCACTTACAGCCAAGTATTGTCTGCAGGTCCCTCATGACTTTTTCTCGTAAGAACTCAAGAAAAATTTGAGGAAGTGGGATGCCTACAAGGAATGCACATTTTAAATTCCAGACTGTAATGCACTGCTAGTTTCCTTGAAAGTTTTCCAAACATTAGTCAAGACTTAGGTAAAGAACTGTGACACAGACCCTAGGAAGGAACTGCTTCGTAGAGATGCATAATGATGACCTCTAAAGACAAGAAAAACACAGCAGAGTAAACATGGATGGAAAAGGCCATGATCTGTATTAGAATTAAATGCTGCATCAGTTCCAGCTAATCTAATGTTCAGTCTCTTAATCTCATTGTGTTTACCCTTGGCAGCATAACTAATAAACAATGCCATTCTGCAGAAGTTACATAAAGCAAGTATTCAGCTAGTCAAAAATTCCAAGCTCTGTTTTTCAAAGGTTAGGACTATTTTTTAAATGGAAAAAGAAAGAAGATGGCTCAGTTTTGTGAAATGGGTCTTTAAATCGATCAGTTTGTACATTTAATCTTGTAGCACCTCCAGCCCTGAGTATAGCTGAAACTCATGTCTGGCATGGGGAGAACTGGGGCAGGGTAGTGAGACATTAACCTCCGGGCTTGCTTTCTCCTCTCCCGGAAACCATATACTTGTGATTATTTGCTCCATATTCCAGAGAATTCCAGTTCTACAGCTATGGCTGTCACATGCTCATTCAAACTGACTGAAAGGAACAATTGCTGGTGTCCTCTACCCTTTAAAAAAAGTATTTTTATGTAAACATATTTTTTTCTCCTTTTCCTCCTTTCTCTTGTCTCTTGTTTTCCTTTGTCTTTCTATTTTGTCTGCCCTTTCTTTCCCCTACTCCAGCAATTTGTCTTACTACCACTATATTGAATTAAGTATATGCTGAAATGCCTTATTTTTTTAAATTGAATAAAGTTTTCTGTACCCTTTTTATAATTTTAAACATCAAATGAAAATAAAATATTATCCTTTAAAAAGAACAAAACTCCAGCAACCCCAACCTAGGTAAATTAAGTTCATTTTTACTTGTATGTATTTGTTAATTTAATATATTAACTACTGCATTTATGAGAATATATTCCATATCCAGACACTGTCCTGTGCTGGTAATACTGAGGAGAACAGATGCAGTCCTTCTTCTCACAGAGCTGATCCTCTAGTTGGGGAGAGTGATTGGTAATAGGTAGTTACAAAACAAAAGAGTTGTTCTAATGTCATAAGGAAAGGCTTAGGGAAAATGTGGAGGAGGTTGCCCTGATCATTCAGTGTGGGGAACTGTGGTCAGGGCACGCTTTCTAGGGCGTTGCCTCTCAGTTGACTATTTCAGGGCAGGCCCCAATAGAAGAGTGGTCCTGGGTGATTCAGTACATGAAGAAACATGGGAGCTGACCTAGGCATAGCCTCTGGCCCAACCCTGACACCAGGGTTGGGTTGATTTGGGCTGCAAATTCATCTTCTCTGCTCAGTCTGAGTTTGCTTAGTTGCAGATTGGAAGGAAAATCAATTACATCAAGATTCAGACCATTTGATTTTATTTTCATTTGATCATAAAAATCACAAAGCGCTGGATAGAGAGAGCCTCTTGTACATATTGAGACATTATTTCAATGACCCTTTTTTTCTTCATCACATCTTTTGCTGTTAGCACATTGTCTGAAGGGGAACAGCCATAGCCAAGGAGCTGAACATACTCTGGATGACAGTGGGCATGAGCTGCAGAATATAAACTCAAGGATGGAAAGAAACCAAGCCCAGCGGCATTACTCGCTCCACAGTTTTTCCATGTGGTAGACAGAGTTTAAGCTCTTATTTGATAATGGTTGCGTCTACTTCGTAGGGTTGTTGTCAGGATTAAATATGGCCACACATAGAAAGCTTTTAGAACAGAACCTGACTCGTGGCAGGTGCTAAAAAATGGTAGTGATTATGATGATGATCTATGAGGATGCCTGATTTACTTCCTCCAAGTTCCTCATGCTACTTCTGCTTCTCATGCTACTGGACTCCTTGTGTCATTATATGCCATATGCCATTAAATATGTCACTGGAAACACCTTCCAAAATGCAACTAAGCATTAGGTATTCAAAGTATTCTGATTCATCATACCTAACAAGGTAAATTAAAATGCATATGTAGAAATACGACAGGCTTGATAGTAAGATTTATCATGTTTTACGAGATTTTAAAAATTGACATCTATCTTAAGTTGCATATGTTGGACCTGAGAAATCTAAGGGAAGAGTCCGAAAGAGAAATGCTACTGGCCCTGTGCTTTATCTGGCATCTGGGTCTTTCCTAAACAGGTGGCCCTGTCCCTTTACCTTCCAGCAACGCAAAGAGTAAAAGTAAACAGTTATCAGGTTTGGAGGGGCCAGATTTAAGCCCTGATAACGGGTACCCTGAAACAAGAGCAGCCTCATGTATTTGCTGAGTCTCATCACACAGGGCAGAGCACTGGATGAAGGTAAGGCTATAAATTGAGGGTGAAGGAAAGGCAGCTCTCCTAGGCCCTATGGATTGCCAGTTGTGGGATTCTCTTTTGCAAGAGGTCACAGAGTCAAATGCTGTGGATGGATAATTTTATGGCCACTAATAAAATTTATAGCCAAAGCAAGCTAAGATAATAAGGGTAATCAAACATCCAGCCCTAGGATATAAGAATCCCATCTTAGCCTGTTGGTGCTGGCTGAGGGGGAGGGAGAGTGCTGGTCGGCACAGAGAAGACTTTATCTGTCTGACTCAAGGCCAGCCTCAGAGTCTCAGAGGTGATCTGTGTTCATGTGAGCTGAGCTGCAAGGACTGGAACAAGCTTCAACTCAGGCAGTAACTGCCTGTGTCCCACAGACAGCGTGACAACAGCAGCAGGAAAAAGAAATGTCATATTTAAATGCCTAAAAGTAAACTGTGCACCTAAGGAAGGATCTGAACCAACCCAGTTCTGGATGACTACATTATGAAAAGAATGTTAACCGACTATTCAGGTGTGACTTGGCAGGCATGAGGGAAGATAAGAAAGGGTGGTATTTTACTTATGCAAGTGCAAAAAAATCAGTGATGTTTAATCAAAGAGCTGAGTTTGTGTGTGGGCTTTCCTCAGCCTGTCCCCCACCTCTCCAGCTGCTCTCCGCATTTGCTTCCTTGCCCCATTCTGCCTGTCTGCCTGCCTCCGCAATAGACTGGTGGGGTCTTGTCACTGAGATCACCCCACAAAGCACACCTTATGACATGTGCAGAGATGCCTCAGTCACTGGGGGACAGAAATCCCTGGTTCTTTGTCCCCTTCTCTGACCTGGGCCTCACCACTGATAGTTCTTATGACCACATGGTCTAAAATGGCAAAGCAGGTATGTGGCTACCTCGGACAAGTTAAGAGGAATTAACTCTTTGGTGTTGTGGGTTTTTTCTCTCATTTTTTATTGTAATCAAATATATATATATTATATATATATCTCCTAAAATTTACCATCTTGACCATTTTTTTAAGTGTACAATTAATGGCATTAAATACATTCACACTTGTGTAACCATCACTACCATTTGTCTCCAGAACCTTTTCATCTTCCCAAACTGAAACTCTGCCCATTAAACCATAGCTCCCCATTCCCCTCCCCCAGCTCCTAGCCACCACCATTCTATTTTCTGTCTTTATGAATTTGACTATTCCAGATAGGTGGAATCATATCATATTGGCTCTTCTGTATTGTTTTTCTCTAATTTAAAAGCTCTTTTGATGAGGCAGGGGAAAATCCATTGTATTGCCCTAGTTTTCAGTACATTTTATTCAAGTAAGAAGAACTCAGCAATAGCTAACTTGCTGCAATGTCTGCTGAGACTTCTAAACAAAAACTTGTCTTGCCAATGTCAGCTTTTGCCCCCGTCACAAAGAGTTAGGAAGAGTTCATAGCACTGCCACGGAATGCCTGACCCTGCCTTTGAAACCCGTTACTGCAGTTCTGGGTAGCTCTGGTGTCAAGTACAGAAGAGACAAGCTGGGTGAGATTAAAGTCTAAATGGGATCAACAAGTTTGCTGACATCTCAGGGTCAGGAAGCACAGGAAGAAAAGAGCCGCGTGAAATAACTTAGTGAGGACTGAGACCAGCCGCATCCAGAGGAGACACTAATGAACACGGATACTAGAGAGGGGAAATTGTCCCAGGTAAGGGGGCATCCCAGTGCTTCCCTCCAACTGGATCATTTCTTTTGTTTCTCTGCCTATAAGGATGAAATAAATATAAAATGAAGCATCTCGGTCCCCAGCGAGGTGGTACTAAAGCAAGAGATACACACCCATGGTTGTTAGAGCATGCATCCTCCAAAGCTGCTTGTCCTTGGCCCTGAAGGAGGAGTCTGGTGGGGCGACAAAGAGACTCTCTCTCCCAAGGGGGAGCCTGTTCTCCGAGCTCCCTCTGCCAGATACACTTATAGTCAGCTCCAGAAGTGATTCGATGTGGGGATTGAGACATATTCCTGCAGTCAAAGCAAAGACTCATTTGTAGAAAGGGACATAAATTAATCTCTCTCTGTCTCTCTCCCCCCCTCCTCCCTCTCCCCCTCTCCTCCTGTCCCCCTCTCCCCTTCCCTCCCTCCCTCTCTCCCTCTCTCTCTGATGTGAGTAAAAACTAAATACGGTGTATACGGTCCTTTATCACTGCCTATCATCATCAGCTTTCTGTTATCTGTATGACTGCAATGAATCATCTGCATGATCAGCTATAAGTTGTTTATTTTGGGTTTGGGGATTTATTGTTTGATCTTTTTCTTTGCATATTTGCTTTCATAATTTATATTTTATAGAATATACAGAAGGGTATTCTGGCATCCTAATTCCCTGAGAGCACGACAACTGATAGCATGTAAGCATTCTAATATGATATCAGGGGTTAAAAATTAGTTGCAACTGATCTTTTTCAAGATAATTGTGAGTTGATCTGTGCTAAAATGGATCAAAAATATTTGCCAAGCACCCACTGTTTACAAAACCACACAAAAGCACTTAAGTAATAGTGTGAGTTACAGATCATAATAAAAGATGTCTCAAGACAGTGAGATATTAATTGTGTAAGAGAAAATGTTATTAAATGTTAGTTTCTGATATTGGGGGGGACATAATGTCATTAAATGTAGTTAATTAAAGACTGAGTAGGAAGCAACTGCTGTCCATAGATGTCTCTACACAGGAAACGGATACTGTTTGGTGTTCCCCGCTGTCTTGGCAGAGTCAGAGGAAGGTGGCTTTCTGGGTCAATAATGCTATTTAAGATGAACCCCCATGCTGACACACTCTGGTAGCTCTCAATCCTTCCTTCACTGGAGAAGTTAAAGGTCAATGGCTTACAGATTACAATTTGCGATGTGGAAGCAGCCTTAGGAAGAGCTAAAAGACCTTTGTCTTTATTCTATGGTCAAGATCCTAGCCAAATTTAAAATCCACTTTGGGGACAGGTACCAAGCTGCTTATACTGAGGTATCAGTGCAAAAATTTAAATGTAGTTGAAAAACATGAATCTTACCTCAGGTTAAAAGCATTCAAGAAGCTTTATTTCTATGTGGTCGGTGAAAAACAACTTTCACTGTGCATGCAATGTTACATGGGATTCTCATGGACAACAATGACCCTACGTATATGCACACATGTTGGCACCTGTGCAAACACACATGTGCACCCCCTCCCTGAAGCCTAGTCCTTTTGTCTGCCACCTGTATTCATTTTACTACTTGCCTCCCACTAAGGAATATGATGTGGTGTATGGAAAGTAGCAGATACTGTTAGGTAGTAAAATGGTCCCGTGTAACCGAGAAGAACTACAGGCAGATTTAACTAAACCATACAAAATTCTGTGGTGCAAATCTAGTCCTCCCAAAGCTTGTGATTAGGGCCACTCAGTGTGTTTTCAGTCTCTACTTGTAGACCATGACAATGGCACATACACATAACCAAGATGACGAGTCTTTTCCACCAGGATTTTAGATGTTTCAAATGTGTTACACAGATATTTTGAACCCGAGTTTTCTGAGGAAGAATCATGTATCTTTCTCAATATTGCAAGAGAAAAAATAAATTTCTAATGATCTGAAAAGCAGGGTAAACCATAGTCCTTTACAGATCAGGCTCTTGATTCAGAGTTAGGCAGTGAAGCTAAAGTTTCAGGAGAACTCCTGCTGTCTTGGGGATGTTCACTAACAGAGGATGGCAGGGAGAGGGTCATGAAAACAGCCTGGAGTTAAGAGGTCCTGAAGGGAGGGAAGAGTTCAAAGGAGGGAAATTGAACTGAGGGGTGGAATGCACAATGAAAACCCCCAGAGAGTTAAACAGATTGGAGTTCCAATCTTGGCCCTTCTACTTACTACAGGTAGCTGTTTTCCCTTGGGGAGGTAACTGAATTTCTCTGGTTCTCAGTTCTCTTCTTCTTGGCGAAATGGTTGAATTGTTTGTCTTGGAGTCCTGTTTCTGCTGATGACCACCTCAGGACTACAGGTAGCAAGAGTCTACGGGATAGGCATTTGGGGGATCCCCCCTCCCCTTTGTGGAACAAGCAGAACAAAATTCAGATAATGCTCAAAAGAAACCACAGAGTGAACTGTCAGGCTCTTAGGGGGGAGGGGAAAACACACTGTGAAAAATAAGGACACGAACTCCCCCACCTCTAATTGCTCCCCACAAATTCCCTATATTGGCTGTGTCTGGAAAGTGGCGCAGGAAAGGCAACATGACTGGGGACATGGACAGTTTCAGTTTTATATAATGTTTCTTTTGGAAAATATTTTCTAAGATAAATAAAATGTTCCCATTTGTTAATGATGGTAAAGGATATCCCTGTCAATTTTATTATTTGATTTTTTTTCTATATGTTAAAAATGTTTTAGAATTAGACTGGGAAGATGTTTTGTTTTGTCTTGCTTTTTTTAAATTAGGAGAGGTAAGGAGCAGTTAGAGGAAGTGAGGAGGGTAGGCCTAGCCTAAGAGTCAGGGTCCTGTTTCCAGCTACAAGTGGACTTGGGCAAATCACTTCTCTGCTCTTCAGACGTTTCCAGCTACAAGTGGACTTGGGCAAATCATTTCTCTGGTCTTCAGACATCTTACTTAAGGAAAAGAAATTTGAAGATGAAATCCCATCTACCTCTAAAATATTCTGTGATTCTAGCTTCTAAAAACAATTGATTACTGAATAATAATTCTTACAGACTTGGGAATTCAGTGTTCCTTGCCCACGAATCCCTAATTCTTTAAAAGGAAGAGAACCACACTTGATGATCACAAGGTAGCCAACAGCTCTCTATCAAGGAAGTCTGTGCATTGACATTCATTTTCTAAGTGGCAGCTTCAAAACCGATGAGCCCACAGGATGTTCATATACATCCTGGGCCAGACTCAGGAATCTGGAATGATCCAGAAACCTGTGCTTCTGTGTTAGGTTTCTTGCCATTTATCACATATATTCTAGTGGCTTCTCTCTGGATTTTCAGAGCATCTGCAAGGAAAATTTATACATATTAAGGCAGAAGAGTTCTATTTTCTTCCCTCTAAACTTTGGATTAAAAATACAGCAACAAAAAAGAAACACCAACAGAAGACCAGGTAAGAGCCACCTTAGTAAACCCAATCAGAGCATGTAAGGTGTAACGAATTACACAACACATTCATTTACTGCCTTACTGGCTTTTTTCAAATGTCATTGTGTGTCAAAATCAGATGTGTGTCTTAGATTGTGTCAAAATCAGATGCGTGACTTAGATTGCAGCTACTTACTGAAAAAAAATGATGTCATGGATTTTGGGTTTTATTTTAGGACATTGTCCTAAATCATCATGTGCCGTGTGGCATCATGTGCTACCTGAGCTTCATGAATACTATCTAGTGGGGGACAACAGTGTGCATGGTCACATCCTGGGCTCTCCAGTTGTTTCAGCTGCCTCCTGCCTCAGGGACAGTAGCAGCCGCTGGAGGGGAGCCCACACCCCACGCTGCAGAGGAAGCCCGAGGAGAGGTGACATGGGGCTCTCTACTGACTCAGCAGGGAATGTGTTCATCAGCTGCTTTGCTGCCCCCTCTCCAGCTTCTTTTACTTGGGTCAATTTTCCTTACAATGTGTTGCTGAATGAGAAAAAGAAAGCATATGTTGGCAGAATTTCAACTGAATAATGCCAAGGCTTTCCAAGTAAGAGCATGAATTTAAGCAGAGCAAAGTTTCCAGTCAATGGGACTCAGAGTAATGGCTATTCTGTTAATAATGAAAAGTACAAATGTTTTTATGTTCAAAGGTTAACAAAGGGATTTTCTCGCTGGCTTGCTGGCCTTCTCTGTTATGAAGTGGAAACTGTCCCAGATCTTCGCTTTATTGCACTTGTGTTTTCTAGGTGACCAGAAATATTTTCCACTTAGCATTTCAGGTTTTAAGCAGGCTGGTGACTTATTTTGAACTAGTTTCCTTTTTTTTTTTTGAGTCATTCTTAATCTGTTGTCCAGGCTAGAGTGCAGTGGCATACTCAACCTACTGGGCTCAGGCGATTCTTCCACCTCACTCCTCCAAGTAACTGAAACCACAGGCGCGCACCATCACACCTGGCTAATTTTTTTGATTTATTATAGAGATAGGGTCTCGCCAAGTTGCCCAGGCTGGTCTTGAATCCCTGAACTCAGACAATCCTCTCACCTCTGCCTCTCAAAGTGCTGGGATTACAGGTGTGAACCGCTGTGCCTGGCCCTTATTTTTTTTTAACTTTTTCCCCTTTGCAAGTAGACTGAAGCTTTAAAGTACTGTTAACAGGTTTTCCAAACAGCACACGTAGACTTTGCTTGCTTAATTATTACATTTGTCATGGGATTAGCACTTTCCAAAAGTATATTTCTACACAAACTTCTCATTTTGTCCAGAAGTATGGTTCTTTCCAGCTTCCAATGCCGATTAAGACCAAAGGGACCTAGCCCCATCCACTAGAGCTGTCACTATAAAGGCAATCATTTCAAATAAAGTGGAAGTCATTTATCCTAATGAACCAATAGGAAAGGAAAATGAAACCTGTTGAAATGTTCTAAACCCTTCAACAAAAACCACTGGTAATTCATGATGGCTGTATTTACCTCTATTAGTTTCTCTAAGTTGCGAATTTTGCTGGCTTTCCACATCAAAACCATCACCACCAAATATTCTAGTATTTGTTTAATTCCTGTATTCTTTTTCTTTAATTTTTTAATTTTAAAATTGTGGGGTACAATTCAGGGTTAGGTATACAGATATTCATTGTGCAGGTACCCTTGTTAATAAGGTATGCCCCCCTCCAGGCAGTTTCCCACTACTGCCAATCCCACCTCCCCAATTCCTGTATTCTTCATTAGCAGGCTTACTTCTCCCTTAGTGTATCAATACCCTTGTCCCACTCCTCCATTTGAGACCGTTTGGGGCCATTCCTAGTAAGAAACCAGCATTCGTGATGTCACTGTTCTTCTGGTCTTGTACTGCAGAGAGTGTGTGGACAATGGTTCATGCTTTCCCCTCCAAATGAAAGTGAGACACAGACATAATTGAAACTTACAATGTCAGGAGGTAATTTCATTCCATTATTTCTAATGAAAACCTAGCTAAAATGCTGGAAAATAGCCCTCCAGAAGCCCTGAGCACCTACATAGAACTGGACACAGGTGGGATGTAAACTTATTTCCTGTTGCCTCCCTCCCCAAATAGAGAGATGCTGTCAGTGGTCAGGAAATGCAGTGAACCACAGGTAATGAGCTCAGTATCCATTTTCCTTGTCAGATCTCCCAGCTGATGACAGAGAGTGGCCGGGAGGGACTGACAGAAGCAGCGCTGAACCGCTACAATGCAGACAAGCCTTCGGCCTGCAGCGTCCCGGCCTCGCAGGGCTCCTGCGTGGCCAGCGAGACTTCCACAGGCACCTCGGTGGCCGCCTCCTTCTTCGCACGGTAAGAGAGGTGTTCAGATCCTTGGTTCTTTCTGATGAGCCCATCTGGTTGGCCTCTCACATGGACCAGTTTAGATAAAACACTAGCAAGCATTTTGGGCCATTCTTTGTCTTCACTCTTTAAGACAGGGTTCCTCAACCTTGGCACTATTGACATCGTAAACCAGATAACTTTTTGTTGTGGGGACGGCCCTGTGCTTGTAGGATGTGTAGCAGCAGCCTTAGCCTGTTCCCACTAGATGCCTATAGTACCTTCCCTGACTTGTGACTACCAAAAATGTCTAGTGGGGCTAGTTGGGTTAAGAACCGCTGCTTGGAGAACATGTGACTCTAAAGATGACCCCCTTGGGATGAGGACTTTTGTAGGGGCAGCCCTATTGCTGGTGTGTCCAAATCTATCTTCTCATTACAGAAAATGAATTGCTTAAGATCTGTTAGATGGATGGCATTTTTTTTTTCTTCTTGACAGGCTAGTTGGATAGTATTTGATAACTATCCAGCTAATCTTGGAAACTTTAAAAACGTGAGAAACAAAAAAGAATGGCATTTCAACAATGTTTTCTGCCTAATTTTAGCAACATGGCAGCGACAGGGCAGGAGACAAAGGACAGCTGAGCAGGAAAGGATCATCTAATTCGATCTCCTTATTTTATGAATGAGGAAACTGAGCACCAGGAAAGTTCAACTATGAGTTAGTTTATAGAAATGCCAGAAATAGAAACCAGATTCCTCTACTTTTTTCTCTATGACTCATTTTTAATTTGATACCTGGAACTTAACCTTCAAAAACTTTCTCTACTTCAGATTTTCAAGCTCTCGAGTAAACAGAAGATGGAATCAATACAGTAGTCCCAGATCTAAGATCAGAAGACCCCTTGGGTTTAAGTTCCAGCCCTGTCTCAGTTTCCACATCTATAAAATAAGGATAACACCCACTCTGCAGAGCTGCTCTTGAGATTAAAATATTTCAAATTATAAATTACTGTACAAATGTTAATTCAATATGGAATTAACTAGTATGTCAGGAAGAAGGAATATTGTATGGCATTTCTTGTTTTGCTTATAAATGATGGCATCCAAAACATGAACATGAGGAAGGTGCTCTGATTAAGTATAGAGCAAGTTGGAGGAAGAACAGAGAGCCAGCATCCTGGATTAAGGCACCATAAAGGCAGTCACATGGGGCTAGTTGGAAGACTGGCTTTGAGGGCCTGATTGTCCTCTGGTGCATGTTTGTTGTCCTCTAAACACCTGAGCCAACTTGAAAGTATGGGAAGGAGTAGAAAATATGTATATACTGGCCACCCACCAGTGGGGACCTTTGTGTCTGCTCTGCCTGTACTTGAATCTCTGTGTTGTCCAGGACCATCGAGCAGGGTCCCGAAGCTCACTGGGAGGTCATGTCCATGCCCATCTAGGAGGCGGGGGAGGGAAATAGAGAAGTGGAACAGTTTATGAGGAAATGCTGGAGCACAGAAGGTCCTAGGAGGTTTTTAGAGCATGTCTAGGAGAGGGTGTCTAAGAAGTCGTATTATGGCAGGTTCAATCTGGAAAAGAGAGGGATCCACCCCCAGCTATCTCTTGGGCTCTTGTGTAAAGAGATTTGGTTAGTTTTGTAGAGCAACCCACTGTGTAGTCAAAGACTGAATAAGACCTACTGATGCAAGAGAGATATCTTCCAACTCAGAATGAAGAACTTGCTCACAATTTAAACTGCCCCAGGAGAGAGTGAGGTCTCCATCCCTAAGGGAGATCAAGGTTATCTTGAGAGATTACCTGGCTAGAGTGAACCTTCAGTGCTCAGATGGGAGTTTATCTCCAGTGTGCCTTCCAAACCTGAAATTCTCTAAATGTGAAAAGTCTTCAGTTCGGAGTCTATCCACAGAATTTTTTTTTTTTTTGAGTTGGAGTCTCACTCTGTCGCCCAGACTGGAGCGCAGCAGCCACTCCCAGTCACCGCAGCCTCGACCTGCTGGGCTCCGGTGATCCTTCTGCCTCAGCCTTCCCTGTAGCTGGAACTACAGGTGCATGCTACCACACCCGGCTAATTTTTTTGATTTATTGTAGAGATGAGGTCTCAACAAGTTGCCCAGGTGGGTCTCGAACCCGTGGGCTTAGGCAATCCACTCACCTCAGCCTCCCAAATGCGTGGGATTGCAGGCTGAGCCACCGAGCCCAGCTTTATCCACAGAATTTTACAGAAGATCAGCTAACTCAACAACAACAACAACAAAACCAAAACAAAAAAAGAAGGATTTGAAGCAGTAAGAAATAAGAGGTGGGGCC
Source organism: Carlito syrichta (assembly GCF_000164805.1). NCBI lineage: Eukaryota > Metazoa > Chordata > Mammalia > Primates > Tarsiidae > Carlito > Carlito syrichta. Next base: position 261,109 of record NW_007252896.1, on the reverse strand, counting down.
TCCCCATGAACAGTGTTTAGGGAGAACAGGCATTTCCCAGTATAAGGAAACCAATAGTATCTACAGAGCTGGGGAAAAAATGTGGACATGAGGTGGGCCTGGGAACACCTGAGTGTTAGACAAATGGTATGCCTGATGCCAGAGTTCCTGTTCATCAGAGGAGGACTTGCAAATAAGCAGACACATATCAGGAAAAATAATGGCACATCACTGGCAAAGCCGAAGGGTGGAATGGAAACACTGAGGCGAACCCCAAATCCTCAGGCTGGGGAGGTCCCGCAGGTGATGCTAGCAGTCAACAAAAGACTGAAACTCATGACTTGAGAACTGCAAGGGCTTGCAGTGTGAGTTTTCAAAGACCTGGAAAAGATCCATAGGCCTGCCAGAAACCTTATTATTACTTTCTTTGTGGTGAACGCCGATAGCACTTGGAGCTTAATGGTATAAGCTTTGAAAGTATTTGGTTTGTGTTCAAAGTGTTTCCAGTGTACAACGGGAAAAAAGAAGACTATATATAAAATATATATAAATATACATACATGTAAAAATATATAAAAAAGACTATGTATAAAGGGACTGCATAAAAACAACAATTCATACACACACACATACACACACACACACACACACACACACACACACAGACACACACATCTATTTCTCCCTGCTTCTTATTCATTACCCTGCTTTGCCCTGCTCTCATCAAGAATAGTTGAGCTTTCCCATTCCCAACAAGAGAGGCAGCATATTAACAACCTTTCTGTCACTGATGGGTACGTAAAGCAGAAGATTGAATGATTCACTCAAGGCCCACTGTGTCAAGAGACAGAACCGGACGTATCTTGCCTCTTTAGACCCCCAGAGTCCATGTGATATGTCAAAATCAGCCCAGCTTATGTTGTCAGACAGTAAACAGAATTCAATGTCCTAGAGCCATTCGGTTTCAGCCAAAGCAAAGCTGTGTAAGATGATGACACGGGCAGCCCTTTGTAGGGGGATATCTGGATCTGTTGCTGCTGCCAAAATAGGAAACACTTTAGTGGTTCTGTTCGTATTAAAGCAAAGGAGAGTCTGTCCTCATAGAGATTTGGGGGCGGAGTCAGCTCCTACAACTCAGATCTGTGCTCACCACTTTCAACTTTCCCTGCCTGTGTGATGGAGACACAGTCTCTGAGTCTGCAGCGGTCTGGAATTCTCCTGCAGCTCCAAGGCAGGACACAAGAGCAGCCTGCTCTCAGGAAGCTGTGCTGGGGTCATTTAATTTCATTTGGGAGGGACACCATTCACCAAATGTGTGACCATTTATTGAGCACTCAGTATGCATCACTTGCTGTTAACTAAACTTTTAATATGCAAGATTCTCCTTTATTCTCAGAGTAACCCTGTGAGGCAGATCCCTGTTTTATGGATAAAGAGTGCCTGAAGTTAAGTTACTGACCCAAAGCCACACAGCCAGGAAGTGGCAGAGTGGGGAGACCATCCTCATCTTCTGTCACTTAAGAGCTCATGTTCCTATTCTCTGTGCTAAACGGGCACAGTAAGATATTTTATTATAGGTTTTATCACCACCATCACAAACTGATGATCATCACTTATAAAACAGTTTGAAATTAATTGGCCCTGCAGTTTGAGAAGATGAGTAGAACAACAGAAAAACCCAATTTGTTGAAGGTTGCAGATGTTTATGATATGAGCCTTTACTTAAACTTTATTTTTATGAAAAAATGGTATATATTTATGCTTTGAAATGTGTATATTTTGTGAAATTAGCCTTTTTAAAATGATGCTTACTTTTCAGAGCCATGGGTGGAGGTCTGGGTGGATCTTGTTGCATCTCAGATTCAACGTCTATAAAATAAGAGTTCCAATTCTGAATAAGCAGTGCCTAGCCTATGGACCAGTGCTGGTCCACATATGGTTACTGGTCTGTGATAAGTATAGAAGTTGAGAGGAAGCACTTAGAAACATCTGTTGATGGAGTAATTGCATGTTTATTGGAGCTAAGAATTAAACATTGGGGCTTGTATTTTGTGCATTATTCAGAATAAAAGAAAAAGTAGTCCTTCCCCCGGACAGTTTGAGATGCACTGCTTTAGAGAATGGTAGAACTCAAAGCAGCTGTTCTGGCCTTCTGTGCCTCTCTTGCCAGAATTTATTTTTTCTTTTTTTTTCTTTGAGTTGGAGTTTCACTGTGTCACCCAGGCTGGAGTGCAGTGGCATGCTCATGGCTACTCCAGCACCGACCTGCTGGGTTCAGGTGATCCTTTCGCCTCAGCCTTCCAAGTAGCTGGAACTATAGGCATGCGCTACCATGCCTGGCTAATTTTTTGCTTTGTTATAGAGATGAGGTCTCACTAAGTTGCCCAGGCTGTTCTCGAACCCGTGGGCTCAGGCAATCCACTCACCTCGGCCTCCCAAAGTGCTGGAATTACAGGCTGAGTCACTGAGCCCAGCCCAGAATATCTTAAATAATCAGCATCTTAATAAAGTCTTTTCTTCAGAATTCAATACCCTGTTGGGGGGGGGGGGACAAAACCAAACCACTTTTTTTTTTTTTTTGGAAAAAAAACAAAATAGTAACAGTGGACCAAAGAAGAGATTGGAACTATTGATACCTAAGTTGGTTAACTATCATGTGCTTGCTTTGAACATAAAGAGCATTTCAAAGGGATACTTTTCTTGGCATGATTTTCATATTAATAGGAAACGGTGATGTGGGGAATGATTAGATTCTCTCATTTGTTGACTGTTCACTTTGGATGAAGATTTGCTTAATTATGTACTTTGCTTTATAACATACGAATTGTGTGAAACCCAATAAAAACTCTTGGGCGAACCCTAGCTTTGTAGGTTTAGGCAGTACAATCTTTATTTGAAGAGCAATGAACAGAGTTTAGGTTATGCACAGCATTGCACTGAACCCTAAAAAATAAAATGAATCTTTTAGATATTCTCATATCTTTGCATTGATTTTCATTCTCACATATCCATTAAAAATTGTGGGACTTTTTATTCCTGTAGAAAATGAGCTTCTGGGAGATTTTCATCCACATTCAGAGCAACTGTTTTAAAAATGGTGACAAATGCTGATGATCACATGAGCTTTTCAAAGACAATATCAAATTTTGGCAGAACTGGTATGGCTGGCTCCATGGAGGTAGTGAGCACGTGGACTTTCAGTTCTGTCTACAGACTTCTAATTGTAATTTTTTTGTTTATAACTTTTAGGTTTCCCTGACAATCTTTTTACCAAATTCAAATGAAATTTTCAAGTAAATGCACGTCAAGGGCATTTTTGATTATTGATGATTTTTATTTAAATGTTCCTTATTTTCTCTTGGTGTAGATAAATGGCTTTCCATGCTGCTTCCATAGGTTCTAATGACTCCAGATTACTCTCTACCTTCAAATCCTTTCTTCTGTCCTTTTGCTTATTATTGGGTCTGTCACATGAGTTAGAGCTTTCCTCTCTCTCATCCTGTTTTTCCAGTAGCAGAGTTATTTTGCAACTATTAACCTTCTCTTGAGGATTCTGACCTTTACGCAGTGTTTTGCTATTGACTAAAAATGTGTCTGTCCCGGATTTGGAATTTTCTGGATAAATTTTGCTTCATTGAGCACTGCCCTCAGATTCATCTTGTGGGGTCCGTGTGCTCTGCTTTCTCTTTTGTTCACTTGCCAAACCGTCCCTTGCTTCTTCTCACTGACTCTCCTACCTCCTTACCGGTGACCCAAATGCACTCATTTTTCAGGATTGTGATCATGTTTCTGTTCTTCTCAATCTCTTATGCAGTTTCTTTACTCTTTATTTTTAAACACTCCTTGTATTACCTAATGGCATTCTCCAAGGCTCTTGAGCATGTCCCTGACTGTTTTATGACTAATTTGGCCAGTTTCCCCTTGAGTGCAGAGGTTGCCATGGCATTAAGACCAAGCTCCGCTTGGGTCCTGGGGTCAAGGGCTAAGCTTAACAGAGAGGGCCAACCCCTGGCTCCAAGGCCCTGTCTTCAGGGCCATGTGGCTCCTCCTTGTCAACTCCCATGCTCTTAGTGCTGTGTGTACACATGTGACTGTGTGGACAGCTATTACTGGTGTGATTACTATTATTTCCACATCCTTGCTGACAGCCAACTCAAGTAGTACCTTGTTGCACTGGGTTTGGCAAATGCTTTTCATATATAATCTTGTACAGCAAAGACTTTCTTAGTCCCTGGGCACTTAACACACAACAGTAGTACTTGGTAATGTGCTAGGAGTTTATTAAATCACAGAAGGATGGGAAGAAGTGTGGAAGCACTCATAGTTCTTTTGTTCTTCTGTCAGGTACCATTCCCTTTAGGGATGCTGGCTTCTTCCCCTGATAAAGACGTCAACAACATTACTAGAGAAAAACTGTCCTAAACACACCACGATTGGTCTCCAGTGACTCAGGAGGAGGAAAATAGAACTGGGTGTGTAAGCTCTGACTCTTAGGCATCAATTTACTGTGGAGAGACAGAGCATAGTTTCTGCCTTCAGTTTTACAGTTTGGAACAGTTCATTTCCAGCACTATATTCATTATGATAGAGTGATACTTCTACAAACAAACAAAAAGCCTGAGAGCTTTAAGGAGCTCATATTATAAAACTTCTCTGAATTGTTATGTTTTCTGTGTCTTGTTTTTGTTTCCACTGAAGCATATTGTACCTACCCTTGCCTCCCTACTCATGCCAGGATCTCCTTCTGACTTGGTGTCTCTTCTTTTCCCTTTTCCTCCATTACCCCCCCCCTCCCCATTTCAGCTCTCTGTCTACCTATTCCGTGGCTTCCTGTGGAAGCAGGGTTACCACTGAGCTTCCCGTGGAACACTTGCAGTCAGGGCCGACACACCATTTGCTCATGGAACAAGGGCACCAGGTTGTAGGGGCAAGTGGGCCTGAATCTGGCCAACACTGCCAGCTCAACCTAGGTGCCTCCTATGGGCACTCTTTGTAGCACTCAGGTGAAGTCTGGGCTTATCCTGCTTTGGCTGTTCCTGCCTCCTTCCCTGTCCAAGTGGTCTCAGGGCAGAGATCGTTGAGGCCTGAATTGGAAGTCAAACCCCTATACCCTCTGGGTTTCTTGTTTATTTATTCCTGGCAGGTCACGGCTTCACTTCTTAGAAAAGACTCCATGGACTTCTCAGAAAAGAAGGGACTCTTTCTCATGGATATTGACGAAGTGAATTTTTAGGAGTCATAGTTATATGAATATAGTTTCACTAACTCACCTCAGTTACAGTATGAAAAGAAAACATTAAGAAGGCGCCAAGCATATATTTAGTGCCATCAGATCTCAAGGGCTCCAGGAAACAGTTCCAGGTGTTTACTGCATGAAGAAGTACTCCCTTAATTGCTTATGAGAGACAGTGAAAGCACTGAAGAAAAAGTGGCCATAATTCAACATCTACACTTATACCTTGTGTTAAAAAAAAAAATCCTAAAACGCTTCAGATAGCTAACCCTAACATCCAATATGCAACCCCAGCAACCCCTAAGACTTCTATTTTGGGGTGTACCAACTGTAACAGAAATGGTATTCATGGCTTGACACACTCCATCCTGGGTTGGCGAGCTCTACTAAAGAAAACCACTTGTGTTTCCTGCCCCTTCCCATCTCCCCCTGCAAGGAATGTGTCCAATGGGGCACTTTCTGATTAAACAAGTCCTTTGTCTGACTGATGGCCAGTTGGGGTGCTGGCAATCAGCTTGTAACATCTGGGAATCATTTGCACAACTTTGCCTGGGTTGAAAACTCAATTCATGTCTTGGTGTGGTTGTTTGAAGGCCAGGCAATTTCAACGAGCCAGAAGGATCCCAGTGATTCTTGTCAAATACTCTCCAGGTCAGGCTTTCCAGTTCTTATTGTACATTTTGAATTTCTTTCTTTCTTTCTTTTTTTTTTTTTTTTTTGCTGATGTTGAGGGGTGGGAGGGGATACTGGATAAAGCAAACAGAAAGATGAAACAGCCCAAGGTTGAATCCTCAACCTGACACTGACATTCTGACTTTAAGCAAGTAACGTAACCTCTCTAAGCTTCTGTTTCTTCTGTTAAATAGGGATCATGTATCTACTTTATGGGATTATGGTGAGGATTAAATGAAGATGTGATAGTACTTTGTAAACTTCATCTAAATCCTAGAGATGATATTAAGATGGCTCTTGCTGTAAAGAGGATGGAGTTCTGCCTTCAGCAGGAAATCCAACAAATTCTCAACATTGTCTTTGAGTAGATGACTTTGGTCACTTCCTCTTTTACAGTAGGCTTATGTGGTACTTTATAACCCTGCCTAATAACTATCTAGGCCTTCTGCTGCAATTGTAAAGATCTGGCATCATGTCTCAAAGAGCAAAAAACACCTATACAAGGAGTTAAAGACAAGTTAGCCCTTAAAACCTCACATAGCTGTTATGAACCAGATACCACTGATGTTCAAAAACATCAGTGACCCACACAGAAAGAAATCTGCTCTCGGGCAGTTGCTTTCTAGTGGGGCTCCAGTTAGATGGCTAAATCTTTGGAAAGGATTTTTATTTTTTGGCAAGTAACCCTTCCAAACAGGTCTCAAATTACAAAAAGGAGAATGAAGGGGAAAAGGAAGAAGGGGAGGAGCATTAAGGACCCTATTCTCATATAATTTGGTGGTGACTCAAGTGCAGTAAGCTGGAATTGTCATGACCCTGGCAGTGAAAGTTAACTAAAACGGTAAATAAGATAAAACCTTTAGCTTTTACTGCATGAGCTAGAAAGCAATATTTTAGTACCTAACAAAAGTAGAAGAATAAAAAATAGTTGGTCAAAATGTTTTCCCCTCCAGTTTCCAGTCTGCTTTGTGTCCATTCGCTACTTTGGTCTCACATTGAAATACTCGCTTTGAGACTACTTATTTTACCCATCACAACGCATATTGAGTTTGGAGGCAGGAGAACATAGTGGCTAAGAGCATTCATTTAATATTCTCTATTAAAGCCCTCATGATTTGAACTGGGGGGCTGAAGAGGGAGGATGGGGTGATGTGGAGTAGATTCAGAAACAGCAGAGCAGAGCCCTGTGTACTGAGGGAGAGAACGGATAGCTGGGGAGAGGACACAATTTTACATAGTGTATAGTTCTTCGATTTGTCTGCTAGTCTACACTTCTACCACCACCCTGTCGCAGTAATTCTATAACTTGTGTTCTTTCCTCATTATTATGATTTTAATTTGCATTTAAAAATCATAATAGCCTACATTTATTGAGGACTTATTTTGTTTTATTTTTTGAGTCAGAGTCTCACTCTGTCACCCAGGCTGGAGTGCAGTGGCACATGCATGGCCATCCCAGCATCGACCTGCTGGGCTCTGGCGATTCTTCCACCTCAGCTTCCAAGTAGCCAGAACTATATGTGTACGCTACCACAACCAGCTAATTTTTTAATATATTGTAGAGACGAGGTCTCATCAAGTTGCCCGGGTTGGTGTTGAACCCCTGGGCTCAGGCAATCCTCTTGCCTTGGCCTCCCAAAGTGCTGGGGTTACAGGCTTGAGCCACAGTATCTGACCTCCTTTTATTTAGTTTTTCAAGACAGAGTCATGCTCTGTCACCCAGGCTGGAGTGTAGTGGTGCAATCATAACTCACCGCACACTCAAACTCCTTGGGTTCAAAACTATCCTCTTACCTCCTGAGTAATTGAGACTGCAGGCATGCATGCCATGCCCTGCTAAGTTTAAAATTTTTTTTTGTAGAGATGAAGACTCACAATGTTGCCCAGGCTGGTCTTGAACTTCTGGCCTCTAGTAATCCTCCTGTCTTGGCCTCCCAAAGCACTGAGATTATAGGCATGAACCATTGTACCTGGCCCATTGAGGTTTCCTTATATACCACATATTACTCTGAGTTCTTTATTTGTGTTTAATCTTCAAAGGCTCCCATGAGTTGGCCCTGATGTTTTCCTGTTGTTTAGATGTGGAAGCTGAAGCACAGAGAGGTGAAGTAACTTGACCAAGTTCATACAGCGAATAGGCAGTGAGTAGGGATCTGAGCCAGGCTATTTGATTCCAAAGCCCATGAACTAGAGTGTAAGCTCCAGAGGGTGGGGATATTTGTCTCTTCGTTCTTGGCTTAAGCCCTGGTACCTAACAGAGCACTTGAGAAATGTTGGTCAAATGATTAAATGAATGCTCTTAGCCACTATGTTCTCCTGCCTCCAAACTCAAGATGTGTTGTGAAGGGTGAAAGAAATAGTATCAACGCGAGTATCTCAACGTGAGACCAAAGTAGCAAATGGACACAAAGTGCACTAGAAACTGGAGGGGAAAACATTTTGACCAACTATTTTTTATTCTTCTACTTTTGTTAGGTACTAAAATATTGCTTTCTAGCTCATGCAGTAAAAGCTAAAGGTTTTCCAGTGACTTATGAGAGTCTGTTTCCTCCCCTCTTCCTCTGCCACTGCCCTTCTTGCTTTATTTGTGCTAGGTACATTGAGTTCCCTGTTTTTCCACAAAAAATGCCCAGACTCTTGCCTCCTCGTAGACTTTGCTCTTTCTGTTCCCTCTGGCCTTTCCCCAAGTGTCTGCTTCGCTCAACCTGCCCTTCCTTCAGATCTTTGCTCAAATGCCACTTTCTTCTTTTTTTCTTTTTGAGTCGGAGTCTCACTCTGTCGCCCAGACTGGAGTGCAGTGGCCGCTCCCGGCCACCGCAGCCTCGACCTGCTGGGCTCCGGTGATCCTTCCGCCTCAGCCTTCCGAGTAACCGGAATTATAGGCGCACGCTACCACACCCGACTGATTTTTTTATTTATTGTAGAGATGAGGTCTTGCTGCCCAGGCGGGTCTCGAACCCGCGGGCTCAGGCAATCCACTCACCTCAGCCTCCCAAAGGTGTGGGATTACAGGCTGAGCCACCGAGCCCGGTTCAAATGCCACTTTCTTAATGAGGCCTTCCCTGAGTTCCCTATTTAAAATTGCAGGCCAGGCACAGCGGCTCATGTCTGTAATCCCAGCACTTTGGGAGGCCAAGGTGGGAGGATTGTTCAAGTTCAGGAGTTCATGACCAGCCTGGGCAACATACAGAAACTTTGACTCTACAAAAAATTAGCCAGGCATGGTGGCACACACCTGTAGTCCCAGGTACTCAGGATGCTTTAGATGGAAGAGTGGCCTGAGCTAGGACGTCAGACTGGAGGTCAGAGGTGGAGGTTGCCATGAGCTGTCATCATTGTGATCATGCCACTGCACTCTAGCCTGGGTGACAGAGTGAGACCCTGACTCAAAAAATAACAAATAAAATAAAATAGCAACTATTCTACTTCGTGAGATCTACTGTATTATGAATAGTTGTAGAAGGAATGAATGAATCTCAGACAAATGGGATACAGTTGGCTATATCTCCAGATTGTCTGCCACTGAAGTTCTTTGAGAAGTGTCCATGTTTTCCAACTCAGTTCAAACTACATGCTCAGGAATTAAATTATTTTTTTATCTTTTTGCATTAGTATATTTTTGGGCGATCACATTGGAAAGATAGCATGGGGACAAAAGCATCTCACTGGGAAATTGAGATTCTTATTGAAGTCTGAGTACCTGGTTATTGTTTCAAGATGAGCATTTGTAAGGGCTGGAATAAGTGATGCTGCCTGGGATAATAAACCAAAGAAAGAGTTAAAACAGAGAAAAGAGTTACTAGTTAAAGAACTAGCACAAAGTAGGACTCTCTATCTTTTTCCTGTCTCGATGCAAACCCGCCTTTTTCTCCCTTGAATAAACTTCTTCGTTTTCTGTCCCCCTACTTTGATTTATTATTTTAATTCTATAGCTGTCTGGGTGAAGTATGTAAAGCATTTGGGAATAAAATCATGTGGAAGACATTACAGAAACTAAGGATGTATTATATTCTGTGGTATTGGGTAGAGGTTGTGTGTTGATGAATCACATTGCTGATGAAAACACAAGTCTGTCCATGGCCTTGTCTATGGACTGAATAAGAAATTGGCTCCTCATTGAGGGTACAGGAGAGGAATTTAAGGGATACTGCTATAATAATTTGGTTAGAATTAGGTAGAACTGATGCATAGAGAGATCTAATTGACATTTCTGCTATTTATGCTAAGAGATGTCCCTGAAGGTGGGATTTTTATTTTCTTGACTCTAAATAATGGATGTTTCTGTTTCTTCTATCTGATTGTTTGCTGATGAATGTTTCTATTTATTTTTATCTGATTTCATGAGAACAGGAACTAGGTCAAATTCTCTGCCCACAGCACTTAGCATCTTGCCTAGTACATAGTAGGAAGTCAAGAAATGAATTTTGAAAGAATGAATCAACCAGGCTTCAAAACTTAGGTCTGTGTGGCTTTTCAAAAGAGTCAAATACTTAAAAGAAACTATAGGATTGTGCTTGAAAATAGGACAATGTACTGTGCAGCCTCAGAGTTCTCATCATTCCAAGTACCAGTACTAGTGATAAAAATAATTCTGATGGATAAATGAAGTATTTTTCATTATTGATTTCCATGTGGTTAGACTTAGAAGTACACTATTTCTAATAATCATCTATCATTTTATTTAGTATATGCAAAAAATGACCCTAGTATCACATTGTAATTAGATCTCTTTTTCTGGCACCTGGTGTGCTTGTTCATGAAGTGCACTGAAATTTGGGAAATATAATTTCAAGAGCCTAGAAATAATAGCCCATGTCATTTTCTTGGCATTCTTCAAAACCAAAGCCTTAGGAGTCCATGGTTTGTCCTTTGAAACCTCAGCAAAAAAAAAAAAAAGGTGGGGGGGAGGGTGCCTTGGCAATGACAAAGAAAGAGAAATTCTCCTGAGGCCTGTGGTGACAAAGGATGGTGATCAGCACCAGACAAGACACTTTGAATTTTTTAAAAATGAGCAAATATAAACCATCACTCAAAATTTATTTTCGGTCTTTTAGATGCTTCAAAATACAAATGTGGTTCATTTTTGTCAGATAAGTTTCCATCTATTATCATAGCTATCACTTTGGTGCTCAGTCTAAAGTGGTAAGGTGGCATTTGTGGGGAAAACAATATTTTTTAACCTGGCTATCCTGAATTTTACAGGCACTTTCTAGAATGAAAAAAATACTGGATGATCTTAAGTTTTTATGCATACTCTCGGCACCTAAAAGTGACCATTAAAACAAGATCTTGTGTCCACCTTTGAGGAACTCCAAACATCAGGGTAGAAACTGGGGAGAAGTAGTGAGAGAGAGCCAGGGATTACCAGTGTTTCATCAAGTCTGACCTAGCAAGGGTCCAACCAGGCTGCAAGAGCCTCCTTTCTCTCCCTGCCTCTGTGTCCCCAGTACACAACACTCTCTCCACATCCCTTAGGAATTCACAAGCAGAGTCTAATGGCCATCACAGATACTGTTGGATCCCCCTCTTTCCCCATCCCCTTCGTGCTCATCATTCTCCTGCATAAAACCTTATAGCTCGCGAGGCCCAGCACCTGTGACCCTACCTGAGGATTTTCTCTGGCTGCAGGAGTCCCTTGTACCCCTGTATAGGGCAGGCCAGAAGTGCCAGGACATTAGTGCTTCTTGGGAGCAGGTCCCAGGTAAGACTTAATCCAGCTCCCTTATCCCTTGGTTGGGATAACCCTGAGGCGTGGTCAACTTTGTCTCCCAGATTTCTTGAGTAGGACTGAGTCCCAGTTATCCACATGCATAGCCTGGTTGATGATACAGCCTCTGGTGTCTTTCTTTCCTCCCTTCTCATTTCCCCACGCTCCTGTGGCTGCTACCTGGAGTAACCTTCTAGTTAAACCTACTGACACCTTCATCTTTGTTCAAGGTGCTTCTGAGGGAACTTAATATAAGATATTGGCAGTGTGTTCTCTTCCGTTTCTTGTCCATCTGTCTGTCCATCCATCCATCCAATGAGTATTTGGTAAACCTGTGCTATATGCCAAGTGTTATATTAGACACTGAGGATAGCAAGAGGACAGTCACTGCCATTAGGGAACTCTTAGTCCAGCAGGATAGCCAGTCCCATTACAGGACAGTTAGAAACAACATGGAAGTTCAGGACGGAGAAATTCCCCAAAACATCCAGTATTACTCTCCCTGAGTCTTCAGATTGCTTAGAAAATAAAGGTGGCTTCTCAGCACCTACTATCCTCAGAAGTTGTCTTATTTGCTCATTTGCTTACTGGTTTATTGCCTGTCTCCCCTCCCATAGTGTGAGATACAGGGAAAGAGGCAGTTATCTAGCTTGTTCCCTCACTGCACCCTCAACTCCTAGAGCAGGGCCCTGCATGGCTCTAGGAATTGCATGGCTGGTGCACGATCAATATTAAGTGAGTGTGTCTTGGAATCATTATGGAGTCTGACATGGAGAGTTTTTCAGCCTCCTCCCATCCTCCTAGGGGAAGTCCATCTGTGTTGGACTGTAACTAAGTTCCAATTTGGAAGCAGTGTTTCCAGTGCAGTGTGGACGCCTCTGCTTGGGACAGGAGAGAAATTAATTATGCTCCCTGTTCTGAGGCCAGAGGGCTTCCTTCTGGTCACCGCTCCTGGGGAGCAAAGTACTTTTGCTCAACTGTCTCTCTAAGGTGAGCTTTTTCCTTTAACATAAAGAAGTATTCAATTAAAAGGAATTTCTTCTAAGTAGTCTGCTATGTTCCCTTAATTTTTTTGTGCATTGAATACTGAACTCTCAGATGGGAGATTCTGCTGATGAAACACGCTTTTTTTTTTTTGCAATCTCCTACCTCTCCACCTGAGCCTGCCTGCTGCCAAGTGATGAACCACTGAAATAGCTCCACAACCCCCTTTATTGACAGCAGTAGCCGTGGAAAGGGCAGTTTGAATTGGGAAAGTACACATTTTGTCAACAGGCTCAGAGAAGTAATTGTCTGCCATTCTCCCCTCTGTGGTGTGCAGAGCTGACTCATGGTTGTGGAGGTTAGCAAATCCAAAATTGGCAGGACTGGCAATTCCAGCAAGAGTGGGTGTTGCAGCTTGAGTTCAAAGGCAGTCTGGAGGCAGAATTCCTTCCTGTTGGGGATATTTGCACCTTTTCTCATAGGGCTTTCAACTGATTGGATGAGGCCCACCCACTTTATGGAGGGCAAACTGCTTCTCTCAGAGTCTGCTGACTTTAAATGTTGATCTCATCTAGGAAATACCTTCACAACAACATCTAGACTGGTTTTTGACCAAAAAACTGGGCTCCATAGCCAAACCAAGTTCACACATAAAATGAACCACCAAATCTAGAATCTGTACTACTAAGTTTAACATGAAAATACTTTGCTACAGAGTGAGACTCCAACTCAAATAATAAATAAATAGAAAATGCTTTCAGCAGAATTAATCAAGTGCATATTGAGATGGACTGAGGTTGCTTCTGGCGCTTGTTTCTGAACTTTCAGGCTGCTGAGGGGATGCACTTGCTGACTCTCAGGTGGAGTTCATCCAATCCATCCCTCTGCTCACCTCCAGCTGTCCATTCTTTGTTCTTCAGTGTCCCCACCTGTTAGCGTGTTTAATGTAATCCTTGTGTCTTTTGGATGTCAGAGAATCCCATATCATTTATTATTTAAGATACTGAGCATTTGGTTTGAGCTTTCACACTAAAGATAGAGAAAATACAAATAGAAACCATTAATCTTTATGCTTCTCCTGTGGTCCTGATTACCAACCACAGCCTCAAAGATCTGTGGTGGATTTACTACTTTGCAGATTCTTTATTTCCTTTAAACCCAGGCATGTGAGGAACATTGCTTTATGGAGCCTAGATCCTGCTTTGTTGAGGGGTGGGAGGAGGGAAACTGCAGTAAATCTAAACATTACTAGTATTTCTTCACATTCGGGGGTGGGTGGGGACTCTGACTTAAGTCTATTGCTACAGGAGCTCATAAATTAAAAATAACAAGACGATTTCCTATACACCTGGAGCTTCAAAATCACAACCCGTTAATTCTGTGATTTCCCCCTTCACAAAAGAGACATTGAGGATGACTACCCAAACAAGATCTTTACCACAGCTCCAAAATCCAAGTGGTGTGTCACCTCATGTCTTTTGACCTTTGCTTAAAAAATATTTCAGGATAAGGGAAGTTACTTACCTGAAGCATAGCGTATAAGAATTTCGTTCCGTTATTGTTTTTCCCCTAATCTTTTTCAATACTCTTCTCTCTCTCTTTTTCTCTCCCTCTCTGCCTCTTTCTCTCTCTCTCTCTCTCTTTGGTTTTGTATTTTACATCAGCTTTAAAACAGTCCAACAGTATCAGAAAATAAAACACAGGAAAGTCTTCTTTACTTTTCACTATGTTCTGAGCCATAAATTCCTCCATGTACTCAAATAATACACCCTAGGTGGGTTGGTGGGATGAATTTGATTAGTCTCTTAAATGTTTTAGCACTTATACATCACAAAGCTTCCAAGAGTGGAGAAATTATGTTTTCTCCTATCCCTCCAGGATTGCTTGTCACCTGAGCCATATAACTGCTGTATGCCACTTTATAGAGGTTAAGATTGAGCAGTCCTGGTGGAGGAAGAAAATTCTAAAGAAGTACAGGCACAATTTCAAGGCCTCATATGTTTTTACTTCTTCATCTTGTTCTTTGAGAACCATGTTTACTTTATTTGAGGAAATGTATAAATAAAGGAGAAAGAGAGGATATACCTTATTTAGGTTTTCATGTGTAATATAATCCTTATAAGCCTTTTAAAAAGCTAGAGAGTTGAGTTTTTACTACAATCCCAACTCAGCCCTTATACCACTAGGTATTTACCAAAGAGAAATGAAGACGTGTTCACACAAAGACTTATAAACGAATGTTCATAGCAGTATGATTAATAAAAGTACTGAACTGAAAACTGCCCAAATATCCACAAATGATCAATGGATAGATAAAACATGAATATGGAATACTCTTCAGAATACCCACATCATTGCTATGTACCGCAACATGGATGAATCTCAAAATAATTTTGGGAAATGAAAGAAGCCATAACCCTCCTCAAAAACAGAAAACTACATATAATTCATCCATCTAAAAGTATGGACAATGTAAACTAATACAGTGACAGGAAGCATATCAGTAATTGACAGGAAAAGGAGGGAGGAACTGATGACAAAGGGGCATGAGGAAACTTGTGAGGATAACAGGTATGTGCATGATCTTGATTGTGGTGGTTTCATAGGTGGATATAGATGACAAATCAGCTTTGCAGTTTATATCAATTATGCTTCACTAAAACCGATCAATGAGTTTTGTTGGAATTGGAGAATGTATTTTGAGATGGTGAGAAGATTGTTTTAGACAGTAAAACAGAGTTAGGATAAATGGTCATTTTCTCTGGGAGGAAAAGTGTTAATAATAGGAACCCCTATAAAATCATATTGTATTGTCCTCACTTAACATTTTTTTCCAAGGGGTCAAGATAAGAAAGTACCATGGGAAATTTCCACATATGTATACGAAACTAAATTCTTTCAGGTAATAAAAAATTATCAAGATAGAATAAGCAGGAAAGAAATGAGCAGAAGAGATTTAATGAAGGCAAGGGAAAGCATTGTGGGTAAAGTAATTCATACTTTTCTCATGAGATAATAGACTCTGAGAAACTGTTTATAATTGAGGAAGGCAACTTAAGGACTTAGTTGCCTGAAGATTCTGTCTTAAGATTATGACTAGGGAAACAATAACAAAAGTTGGATATTATTAGGAAGAATATTGAAAAAAAGTTAAAGGTATTTACCCTTGAGTAAAATAAAAATTTGTTCGAACCTAGAAGTATTTATTTATTTATTTATTTATTTGAGTTGGAGTCTCTCACTCTGTTGCCCAGGTTGGAGTATAGTGGCATGCTCATGGTCACTGCAGCCTCTAGCTGCTGGGCTCAGGTGATCCTTCTGCCTCAGCCTTCCGAGTAGCTGGAATTACAGGCACGCGCTACCGCGCCCGGCTGATTTTTGATTTATTGTAGAGATGAGGTCTCACCAAGTTGCCCAGGCGGGTCTCGAACCTGCGGGCTCAGGCAATCCACTCACCTCAGCCTCCCAAAGGCGCGGGATTACAGGCTGAGCCACCGGGCGCTTCATGGCGCGCAGGCGCAGGATGCGCCACGGGCTGGGAAGCTAAGCAGGGTCACTCCTGGCAAGCCCTTGAATTCTTTTTTTGCTTGTTTGTTTGAGTTAGAGTCTCACTCTGTCACCCTCCCAGGCTGGAGGGCAATGACATGATCACAGCTTCCCACAGCCTCGAACTCCTGGGCTCAAGTAATCCTCACACCTCAACCTCCCAGGTAGCCACCACACCCAGCTTGAAATTTTGATAACTACACTTAAAATATGAAAGGGAAGCAAAAACTCTCGGGGAAGTAAAGGGATTTCCATTTGAGAATAGGCATTTGGAAGAACTCCTCAGTCTGGATGATGAGATATAGGAGGGAATCTGAGTGGCTCATTTGACATGTGGATAGATTCTTCATTAAGTCTTGGAATTATCTTAAGACTGGGAAGAAGCAGCCCTAGGGAAAAACAAAATAAGCTGTGTTCCACATCCTAAGACACAATACCATCTGAGAACATAAATCTGTAGGTCCAAATTAATTCACAGATGGCAGGTTGATTGGGAACTGTTGGACAACTCTACGAGTGTTTGGGAGCAAAGCCCCAGCTTCTGACCCCATAGAGGGTCACAATCTGCTGCTCCTGCACAGGAAGAGATGGAATTCTCAGCTAAATGCCTCAGGATTCCAGGCCAGTATAATGGCCATCCTAGTCTGTTCCTGAGATAATCTTTTCTCCATCACTTTAAAAAGACACTACATTATTATGGGCATTTTTATCAAATTACAAATCAGCTGCCATCAGTGCTTGGTGTTGGCTGACAGCGAGGATGTTAAGCTCCTCTGGCAAGTCCAGGTTGGACACGGGTGGGTTCTCCGGTGGGCTGGTGTAGAATAACCTCTGGTGTCCTGTGTTTTGGATACAAATGTCAGCATAGCAGATGCTAGGCATTGCCCCCCCATCACTTGGATTTTTTTCATGCAGAAGGCAAGACAGGGAGGTATAAAAATCCAAATCAATGCAGTCACTAAGTAAAAGGACAGGCGATTACCTGGCTTCCCGTGGAATTCTGAAGTGCCACTTTGGGACTGTGAATTCCAGTCACCTGCATTCCTGGAACCTAGAGAGTAATCTAGCTGGTATCTACCACTGTAATGAAGAAGGGTGTGGAGCAAGTAGACATTACTGTCTGGTGTTAATCACCAGTAAGGAGCTGAGTGTGAGATTCACTTTTGAAAGTGAAGATGCAGGAAGCTTCATGGCTCTCAAAGGACATGGCCTCCAGGCTTCCTTTGTGAAGAAATAGGAGGGTACAGTTTAGAAAAAATACTGACTTCTTTCAAAGATGTTCTATACCTCAGTCACAACTAAATAAGAGTCTCTTTCTCCATTGCTGGCGTCTAGTTTGCGGTGATCATACACTTTTTTTTTTTTGAGTTGGAGTCTCACTCAGTTGCCCAGACTGGAGTGCAGTGGTCACTCCCAGCCACTGCAGCCTTGACCTGCTGGGCTCCAGCGATCCTTGTGCCTCAGCCTTCCAAGTAGCTGGAACTACAGGTGCGCAGTACCATGCCCGGCTAATTTTTTGATTTATTGTAGAGATGAGGTCTCGCCAAGTTGCCCAGGCAGGTCTCGAACCCACGGGCTCAGGCAATCCACTCACCTCGGCCTCCCAAGGCGCGGGATTACAGGCTGAGCCACTGAGCTCGGCTGATCATATACTTTTTTGATGCTCTGTGGTCATCAGTACTTCCTTGTCCTCCCCCCTGTTTCATCCATTGGCTCCTGGGAGAGGAGGTTCCAGTCTGCTCGGCTAATGAGTGTGTGATTCTGTCAGTAACGAGCAACACAGAGAGACCCCGGGAGAGGAACAAGAATAGGACATGCCTATATTTTTATGTGGAGTTTGATAATCAAGGCAAACAATCCCAGCAGAAGGTGAACAACACATTAAACAGAGGGAAAAAGATCATAAAATATCGCCTGCTGCTTAACAATCTTTGGGTGGAAACATTCCCTGGAACTAGACAGCTGTTGCACTTGATGGCTCGTAAAGCCTCAGTAAAGTCCGTCAAGGGCCTTTTTTCTTGGTGAAGGGCCATTTTTTTTTCATGCAGTTATGATTGCATCTGGTTCCTGTTCTGGAAGTGCAAAGAATCCACAGGCGCAAGCAGGGGAACAGCCCCATTGCGGAGGCACCTGACTCCTTGATGGGCTTTGGAAAACTTCTGACCTAAAGGGCATCAATATAAAAGGGCAGATAAAGATTTAGTGGGCAGTCATTGAGCACACCTGTGCCAGGCATTGGATTAGGTTATCTCATTAATCCTGACAACTGTGAGGTTGGTGTTATCATCATTTAAAAAATAATACTATGGACAACAGAGCCCTGGACCAGTTAAGGAACACACCCAGGTCATACCCAGGTCATGAAACCTGGTGGTCTTTTCCCTGTTGCTGCAAAGATGGCAGGAGAGGTGAGCATTGCTTCCTGACTATGCTCTGGGTGTGTGCAAAATACTTCTGTGTCTGCTTGTTACCTGTGTGCTCATGCGTGTGTGTGTTGAGAACAGAAGCTACTTTCCAGAATCCTCAAAATACATGATGGGAGTCCTGGGTGACCTACTGTTTTAGATTGGGTTCCCCAGAAGAAGATCCTGGAGTAAGGATTCCTGTGCAAGTGATTTACTAAGAATGCCGTCTTCAGGGAAACTGGTAAAGAAGACAGGAGAGGGAGAGAGGCAAGAAAGGAAAAGAGAAGAGGCTGAAGACAAGGCCATTCTCAGGCAAAGTCTGGCAGAGGGTGGCTTTTAGTTTTGGCCTGATCATGCTGGGGAGCTCTGGGGTGTGTGTCCCTCCCCAGGGTTGTCCTGACCCGAGGCAGCAGAGGTGGGCTGTCATCTCCCTGTTAACCTATTATGGGGCCGTGGGGATGAGGAGGGTAGTAAATCCTGGCACTTTCAGCCCCTCTCCGGGCTTGCAGGTGAAGCAGGCTCCAGGGGCCTAGGGCAGGTCTTTGAAAAAGAGGTGCAGGTGCTGACTGTTAGAGGCAAAGGGACGCAAAGGGGGACTGAGCACCAGCATTGTCACCTATGCCTTCTCTGCTCAATACCTAGCTGGCAGGAGGGGGAGCTGACAGGTAGGAAAACAGTCGTGCAATTAGCCAGAGACCACTGGTGTTTTCAAGCAACGCCTCCACCGCGTTTCTACAGAAAGAGTGTTGATTTCCCTGAATTCTGGGGCGGTGTTTTCATCACTGAGTTCAGATGTGTTTGACTGATGAGCCACCTTCAAACCAAGTCAGCATGAAACAGTGTTGGGTTATTTCACGCTGGACAATATAATAGGACAGGGCAGACTAATATCTCTTGAGAATGAAGGCAAGCTGTTCCTGAGTAAACTTCCATGTTCTCTTACAAGGTGGGAAAATGAAAAGCAGGGGGTTGCCCATCTGAAGCCATGCTGTGACTTAAAGTGCCACAGATTCCAAAATCCACGTGTGTCTTTCTTCAAAACCAATGACTGTATGTAAAATACAGTATGTGAACCCATAGCAACAATATTTTAAGTGAAGACAGATTTCTTCCATCTTAAAGAAATGTCAACTCTTGGTATAGAGTATGGGGGTCTTCACATGTGTCTCAGTGGAACATGAGCCCCAAATTCCTATGTAATTTATAGCAGAATCTGGTTCTGTCCTCTGCTCGCTTTGTATCTGTCATACTATTAACATTGAGGACTCTGGAAGCCAAGTATGTTCTGATTTTAATGTGACTGAGTGGAGACAAGAATGAATTTTTCTTCTCCTGGGCCTGTTTGAGGGAGCGTAGAATGAGATCCAAAGCGTGGTTTTCACGAATTGAAGTGTAGCCATGCTTGTCTTATGAAAGCCTGGTCTTCCAGGCAACCTCGGCCTGGGAGTACCATCAAAGGGCCATGGGTAACAATTTTAAAAGGTAATCAATTAAAATGTTTGGGTGGTGATAATGGAATTAAAGGTTTGTAAGTGTCCTTATCCTTTAGAGATATATACTGAAATATTTACAGAAGAAATGCTATGATCATGGAATTTTCTTCACAATAATAATATAAAAAGAAATGTGGGAGCATGCACGTGTAATAAGATTGGTCACAGACTGATCATTGCTGATGTTGGGTGACAGCTACGTAGACTATTCTATTTTTGTATGTTTGAAATTTTCTGTAATAATAAGTAAAACAGTTCATAAACCTAGTTTATACTCAAAGATCCCGCTAGAAGAATTTCTGGAAACCCAGCCAGGCTGGTCCCCGAGTATCCCTCACGTTCTTCCTGGTGTCCATAGGCCCCAACTGTAGGGCTGGTGGGGAAGCCTGGCCCACAGTCTGTGGCCACCATCACGACCATCACTCTGCTCTCCTCCCAGAACCCCATTCCTCTAGTCACAGGGCCCCCAACACTACAATTCCATTGGCACCCTTCCCTCATTTATTGCAAAATTACTTTTGACATGGGTTCCAGGGATGGAGCTCATTTGCACAGCATGATCTATTACTATTTCATGTTACCCCATCACATACCCTTTTTTCAGATAAAGATATAATCATGCAAAACTTACCAATGGAGATGTGTTCTGCGAAATGCATCATTAGGTGATGTTCACTGTGTGAACATCATAGAATGTGCTTACACAAACCTAATACAGCCTACTACACACCTAGTCTATATGGTATAGCCTATTGCTTCTAGGCTACAAACTTGTACAGCGTATTATCGTACTGTACAGTGTATTATCGTACTGAATGCTGTAGACAATTGTAACACAGTACTAAGTATTTGTGTATCTAATCATATCTACACATAGAAAAGGTATAGTAAAAATGTGGTATTATAATCTTGTGGGATCACAATTGTACATTGTAGTTGTTGATCAAAACATCGTTCTTTAACACATGATTGTATTGAGGTACTACACTATATAAGGAGCCTGGCCACATTTTACAGTGCTAGTTCAAAAAAGAACAAGAAAAGTAAGCAATGTATAAGAAGCTGTGAATTGAGACCTTGGAAACAGTTGCTTTGTAGGTAACTAGCTCTGGAGCAGGCTCAGGAAAGCACTGTCTTGGGTTCAAGTCTACTGACTCCCAAGTGAATTTTTATCCCTAAGGATAACTCCTTTTGGCAATTATGGAGGTTCTAGAGCTTAATTAAGAGGCCCCTAAAGTGTTGCCTCTAGGTTTAAGTGTAATTTAAAGAATAACCCCCAAACCTGTTATAGAACAGTTAACTCTTATGTGAACTGTTTATCTCATGATAGACAAAAAAGTCTCACTGAAGGAGGTAGCTGATAATACAGCAAATTCTGCTCTCTCCCAGTTCACAAACCTCATAGTAGAACTGAAGTCTCTTTCATTTTATACAAAGGCAAATCATTACTGCTATCACTAAGGAGTTTCCCCAGACATTGCCATGGGTCCTGGAAGAAAAAAGGAGGTTATATTATTTGGAAAGTAAATTTCATTTTCTTTCATATTTGGAGATATGATTTCCAATTATGGCCAATGATCTCTTCCATAAAGATATGTGTACCAGGAGCATATCCCTCTCAGGATATAATATGACTCATTGATTAAATAGTAATCTGCCTTATAGGCATAATTACTGGGTCTGTTTTAGCTTTGCCTGTTCCCCTCACAGCTTCCTGGGGTGCATCAATCAAGCTCTTCCTGAGCTGGTACATTGCTGGTATACTTGATGCTGCTGCCATGCTCACTGCCCATCTGATTTAATAGTTCATGGGATACTTTGTTAATCTTTTCACAAGGTCACTTGAGACTTCTGGAGCTAAGGAGCTCATGGGAAATGTTCTTGTGTTAATGTTTTAATTCAGTCCAACTTGTTTTTTAAGTATCTACTTAGTGAGTAAGAATATGCTTAGCACTAGGAGAAGAAATCACAACTCCTAATGAGGACTACTATGGTTTGAATGTTGGTGTTCCCCCAAAATTGATATGTTGGAAACTTAGTTTTCAATGCTATAGTATTAAGAGGTGAAGCCTATAGGAGGTAATTAGGTCAGGAGGGCTCTACTCTCATGAATGGAATTTGTGCTCTTATCAAAGAGGCCCAAGGGAGCTTGTCCCTCCCTTCCACCATGTGAAGACACACAGACGTTGCCATCCATGAGGAATGGGTTCTCACTAGACACCAAATCTGATGGCACTTGATCTTGGACTTCTCAGCTTCCAGAACCGTGAGCAATAAATTTCTGTTGTTTAAGCTTCCCAGTCTAAAGTATTTGTTGTAGCAATAGGAATGGCCAAAAACAAGGACAAATTTTAGCAGGAAAGAATTAATGTAAGTCTTGTGACTTATATTTTTGATCCTCAAAAGACTGGAGGAGAGACCCTGCAGCTATAGCATGTGTGGCATATTATAGAAATGCTACCATGACTTTTCTCAGTTTGGTCTAGAGTCTGATAGCCATCATTTAGATTCAGAATTGGCATCATGACCTATAGCTAAAAAGTTGAATCCTTTCTTGCATACACAGAGCCACTTTGAATTTTAATAGCTATACACTATTTATTCAAAAATATATTTGTTGAACATCTATAGAGTTTAGATATCAGGACTCTGCTAGACTTTGGCTGTCTCCTTGTGATTTTTAAAACCAGAAGCACCCAAAAGCTATTAAATCCTTAAATATCCTAACATTCCCAATCATAGCATTCTCAGAGTAGAGAACTTCCAATGCCCAAAACAAGAAGACTGTTCAATTTAGCACATCTGTACTTGAACAGTGATTCTATGTTGCTGCTTTTGGCTTGCAAGTTCTGAATAACATCATATGGATTTCGAACCAAAATGAACACAGCAACAGGCAGTCTATCACAATAATAGGAAGGGACTGAAGCCTGTAGCTGCCATCGGCATCAGGGATCTTGCTTTCATTGAGCTCTATATCCCTGAGGATGGTTGTCATATGGAAGTGATTCACACAAGCTGAGGGCAGTGGGGTGAAAAGAACCAGGACATTTCTAAAAACCAGTGAGAGCGATTTATAAGCCCAAGCCAAGAAACAAGCTGGACACACCACAAAGGAAATGTATTTTCCCAGTAACTTTTTTTTGGATGAGACTTTAGATGACTTGCCTTTGAATTGCATTTGTTTATGATGTGTCCGGTAATCACTTCCATTGTAACTGGATCTGGAGGGGCTATGTTTTTTTCTCAGACCTAATTTCTATGATACAGTGTGCTGTTAGAGCTCCATCTTTATCACCCTCTCCATGGCTGACATACATTTTCACTTTTTAATGTTAATCAGATAAATTACCAGGAGCTGGAAAGTGCATTCACTAAACACCTGGCTAGCCTGAAGCTCTTTACATTTGACAAAATGGGAGACAGAAATTGTAATGGCTTTTCCATTTTATGCTGAATTATGGAATTCTGTAATTAAGATTACTTTAAAACCCTGAGTTGAATAAGGGAGTAAAAATATCCTTGATACTTTCTGATGAAAGGGAATATATCCAACAGAAGATAAAAACATAAATTTTAAATGACAGTTTGTCCCAAGGACATTCATCTACCATCAAATGCTTTTTAACGTCTACTTGTTATCATATGCAATTATTGCCGATGCTTCCTGCTAATGGATTCATTGTAAGTGGGTTTACCATACTTGGAATGTACTGTCTGTACATGGTGGATTTGTTATTTATTGATGAGGGGAGAAAAATGACAGAGTATTTCTCTGTCACCCAGGCTGGACGACAGTGGCACGATTATGGCTTACAGTAACCTTAAACTCCTGAGCTCAGGCAACTCTCCCTCCTCAGCCTCTGGAGTAGCTGGGACTACAGGCACATGCCACCACACCCAGCTAACTTTTTTAAATATATATATATATTTCTAGATATGAGCTGTTGCTATATCACCCAGACTAGTCTCAAACTCCTGACTTCAAATGATCCTCCTGTCTTGCCCTCCCAAAGTCCAGGGATTTACAGGCATGAGCCAGCACACCTGGCCCAATGTGGTCTTTAGATGTATGTATTTTGCTTTGGGAAGCACCAACATTTTAATATAAAATATGGTTGGTGTATGGGCAGAATGGGGTGAGTTTTCCCTGTTTTTATTCTATGAACTACTTGCAGCAATCAGCTGTTTCCAGTAGTGGGTATTTTGAAGGGCCATATTTTTCTCACTTTTCTCTATTGACTTTGAGGTTCCATCTGTAAGTAGCTTTCCCTGTCTAGCCTGAACCTACAGGGTTGAGAAACTTGCTTGCCACCCACCCACATTAGTTGACTATGGTTAGAATTTGAAAAGATTTTTCACTGTTGCTCCAGATGATTGTGTGTGTGTGTGTGTGTGTGTGTGTGTGTGTGTGTGTGTGTGTGTGTGTGTTTGTTTTTGAGAAAGCAGGATTTATCAAGAGGACAGAAAAGCTCCCAGAGTGGGAGAGACCTGAGGGAGATTGCCTGCTCCAGATGTTTTAAAAACGTAGAATGAGTCATTTCTCCTTTTGGGCAGGTATATTTTGTAGCAGGATTCAGAATAAAAGCGTGTTAACACGAGGATATTCTCAGATTGGGATACTGTATCTCCAGGGAAATAGAACTATGTGCCAGGGGCTGCAAGAAGCTGTCCAATATGACACAACTCGGTGCATTTGTTTTTCCTTAAAGGCATGATGGTGGAAGGAAGGACAACCAGGGATCTCTTAACCAATTGATTTCATTTCTATTTTCTTGTTACGCATGTACAAGAATGAAAAAGGTCTGAATAAGTCTAAAAGATCTCTCTCAATAAGTGTATATGAAGAATGAAAAATTTTAAAAAAGCAAAAAACAAATATAGAATGGAATCCAATATTACATTAAATGTGAACAACTACTTAAGATACAGCATGTTTTTCCACATATTTATTTATTTATTTATTGCTACATTTAGACTGCTTTCTTGTGGAAGCGCATTCTCTGTGCCCATTGCCAATACATTTTCTATGGGAAAAGTTTGACTTTTGTTTTTTAAAAGAATCAGCATTTTGATTTATTTTTTATTAGTTATACTGTTTTTCTGTTGACTACTTCATTGATTTCTGCTTTTATTGTTTCCTTCCTTCTGCTTTCTTTTGGTTTATGTTGTTCTTTTTTGTAACTTTTGGAATTTAGAATATAGTGCACTTATTTTTATTGATTAAACTATTTAGGTTATGAATTTCCCAATGTTCACTGCTTTAATTGTATTTTACATACTGAAATGTAGTGATTTTATTAATATTTTATTTTAGAAATTCTCCTATTTGGGTTAGTATTTCTCCCTTTAGAAGAATGATTTAATACAGAATTTCTAGGGGTTAAAAAGTAAAATTCCAGGGGTAAGAACCTTTTTACTTTATTACCTTTTACTTATTCCTGGTTTTATTCCATCATGACAAGTAATATCGTTTTTATTATTTTTAATTTATAAACTTATTGAGGTTTTCTTTGTGAGTTAATGTATGGTCAATTTTTTAATGAATTGCACTTGAGAAAAGTGTATTCCCTATTATCTGGGTTCAAAGTATGACATATCCAGAAGATCTATCTCTTTTTTTTTTTTTTGAGTTGGAGTCTCACTCTGTCGCCCAGACTGGAGTGCAGTGGCCGCTCCCGGCCACCGCAGCCTCAACCTGCTGGGCTCCGGCGATCCTTCCGCCTCAGCCTTCCGAGTAGCTGGAACTACAGGCGCTTGCTACCACACCCGGCTGATTTTTTTGATTTATTGTAGAGATGAGGTTTCGCCAAGTTTATCTTTTTTAAAAAATTATGTTTTGTGGCAAAATACATTTAACATAAAATTTGTGATTCAAACTATTTTTAAGTATACAATTCAGTGGCATTAATTGCATTCAGTGTTGTACAGCTATCACCACATCTGTTTCTAAAACTTTTTCATCACCCTAAAGAGAGACTCTGTAACCATTAAGCAATAACTCCTCCTCATCCCCTTCCTAACCCCTGGTATCCTCCAATCTAAGTTTTGTTTTTATAGCTTTGCCTATTCTTAACATTTCACATAAGTCGAATCAGGCAGTATTTGTCCTTTTGTGTCTAACTTCTTTCACTAGCATAATATAGCATAACATTTCTACTGTGTATCCATGTTGTGGTGTAGAATTTTCTTCTATTTATGACTGAATAATAGTACACCAATGTATGCAAAAACCACATTTTGCTTATCCACTCATCTGTTCATGGACATTTTGGTTGTTTCCACCTTTGACTGATGTGAATAATGCAGCTATAAACAAGTATCTCTTTGAGTCTCTGTGTTCAGTTCTTTCGGGGATATATCTATGAGTAGAATTGCTGAGTCATATGATAATTCTGTTTTACTTTTTGAGGAGTTGCACAATTGTTTTCCACAGCAGCTGCACTATTTTACACTTCCATCAGCAATGCATGAGGTTTCCAATTTCTTCACATTCTTGCCAACATTTATTTTCCTTTTTTGAAAAAAATTATAGCCTTCCTAGTGGATGTGAGGCGGTATTTTATGATTTTGGTTGGCATTTCCCTAATGACTAATGATGTTGATCATCTCTTCATGTGGTTATTGGCTATTTTAATATCTTCTTTGGAGAAATATTTATTCAAATTCTTATTCATTTTTTAAATTGTCCTTTTGTTGTTGAGTTGTAGGAGTTCTTTATTTTTTTCTGGATATTAAACCTTTATTAGATATATGATTTGCAAATATTTTCTCCCATTCTGTAGGTTGCCATTTTATTTTCTTGATAATTTCCTTTGTTGCACAAAAACTTTTAATTTTGGTCAAGTCCAATTTATTTTGTCTTCTGTTGTTCATGCTTTAGTGTAATATATAATAATCCGTTGCCAAATTTTTGGTCAAGAGGACTTCTCCATATGTTTTCTTCTAAGAGTTTTATAGTTCTAGCTCTTATGTTTAGGTTGTTTATTTATTTTGAGTTAATTTTTGTTTATGAGGTAGAGGTTCAGTTTTATTCCTTTGCATGTAGTAACTCAGTTGTCCCTGCATACCAGATCTGTTTTATTGACCTCATTTTTTAAGGTCTCCTACAGCCTTACTTTTTTCTTATGTTCTTGCATTACCTTGGCCTAAGAGTGGCAGATTAAAGCAGTGTCATGCTGAACTTTACAAGAAGCTGAGGCAAAAGAAAAATCAGCAATACCGATCCTGATCTTGTCTTTATATAAAATTTTCACATTTTATTTATCACAGGTTTTTTGCATTAACTTTTATTTTTTTAAATATTGCATTAAAATACATATATATTACATATATATATATTTTTTTGGTTCCTGAGTTTTTGCCATTCCCCTAAGTTAAGGAGAGTACCAGTAGTCCCAGGTCTGGGTTAAAAGCTCTAATTATGAGTGTATGTCTGTCTATTTCTTCTTGCAGCTCATGTGGTTTCTACATTTTTGAATGCAGTTGCCATGTATTAGGTATAAAAACACTCACATGCTATATTTCTGCTATGAATTGTGGCTTTTAGTATTACCATGGAATTTGTCTTGTTTAATCATTTTTGGCATGGATTCCACCTAGTCTGATATCGCATCACAAACTATAATGGAAAAGTTGAGATTCTAACAAGTTCCCAGTTAACCAATAATGAAACTGAGGCCTAAGGACCTTGACAGCAGTTGAAATAACTATGATCATGAAGTGAAACATACTGATTACTCCTAAGTTCTGATGCTATAGTAATGGCTTCAGTGTACTTCAATGTGGAAATAGTATCATTCTGAAATAGTGTAAATAAAAATTACAGTGACTATCTTCAGCATATTCAAGCAGGGGCGTGGACCTCAAGGGATTGGGACAGGCAGGTTAACCTTTGGGTAACCTTTGGGCTGAATGCAACTCATATAAATATGAAAGATATGAGCTGAAGGAAGGCCTATCAGTTGAAACAGGATGATACAGTTTATACCAATAGTTTGACATTTCGGTTTTTACAAGATCCTGAGGCTGCATTTTAGAGCTACTAGAAGTTATGCGAGAGAAGAAGGGAGTTGCTTTACTACACTCTACAGAAAAGAGTCTCCTTATCTTTCCATCTTGTGCTTTTTGCCATAACCTTATAGTTTCTAAATAAATCACCTTGGCTTCATTTAAGCAATACAGCAGCACTTAAGACTGCCTTCTTACTTCTAAGTAGTTCTTGTTTCTATGTCTTTGAGCATCTAGGGAGGTAAATCTGAAGAAGGGTGGAAATAAAATAGGCTCAGTTTTGACCTTAGCATCCCCCTTCCGAATGCATTCATGCTTCTCTCTGCACATCTTGTTACGTGACTAGAAAAGAAAAAAAGCACATTTTGATCCAGCAGGTTTTCTTCCCTTTATCTCCCTCCTAGGTGCTCAAAGGCATCAATAACAGAGCAGGAAAACCCTGGCTGAATAAAACTTAGTATTTTCCTTTGATACCTTCCATTGGGAGCCTTCACACAATGCATTTGAAAGCACTTTGTCAGCGAACTCCTGCTTTGGGCAAACATTGAGAAAACTATTGAGGAGGCCTCAATGGAAAGGATCTGATCTGCCCTAGAAACTGCCCTAGTTCTCTATCAGGAAAGCCACCAGCAGTAGAAGAGAAGTCTTCCCCCCACCCCTCACCTCCACCCTCTTTTTCTCTCTCTCCTTTTTTACTCTCCTTTCTATTGTAAGAATTGTGGGAACTCCCTTTAATTGAAAATAACTCTCAAGCTGAGCTTTGTTTTCTAACATGGATGAATACCTAGATATCACATATCCCCTCTGTAAAACTAGTCTCAACTTCAGGTTATAACAAACTTATTTGGGACAAATGTTTGAATTCAAGGAGAAATACATAGTAGGTGTTGTGTGTGTGTGTTTTAAGGCACCTACAAATTGAATACTTATTCATCAACCTTCTGCTTTGCCACTGCACGCTGGTCTGTGGTTTGCATGCTGCTCCACGCTGGCTTTGTGTCTGTTTGCATTGGTATCTAATCTCTCGCCACCACCTTTTGCTTGATTTTAATTAAATTTAATTATTTTGGAACCCTTAACATCTTTTTAAAAACCATACTACATTCGTTTCTACTTACAGTTGCAGTATAAGCAAATGCTTAAGTTGGCGATGCCAAGAGAAAATCTCTATTTACTGCCTTCTTCTACCAGTCATTGAGATGAGCCCTATTGGAAACAGGTAGATGAAAAAGCAGAAAGATTGAGTGCCTAAAGAAGGGAGAGAGCATGAGAATTGCCTAGAGCAGTGACAAACTCTTGGAGTCTGGCAGTTCTGCTCTTTTTGGACCCCAGGGACCCACAGAGGCCATGCTTGGTCTTCTCTGGGTCTCCTTCAGGACATGGCTACCTAGTTGGAAGATCATAGTGATATGACCTTCACTTCATCTTTTTCATCTTAAAAATGAAGGGATCTGGCCGGGTGCGGTGGCTCAAGCCTGTAATCCCAGCACTTTGGGAGGCTGAGGTGAGAAGACTGCCTGAGCCCAGGGATTCAAGGCCAGCCTGGGCAACTTGGTGAGACCTCGTCTCTACAATAAATTAAAAACAAAATTAGCTGGGCATGGTGGTGCACGCCTATAGTTCCAGCTACTTGGAAGGCTGAGGCGAAAGGATCGCATGAGCCCAGCAGGTTGAGGCTGCGGTGGCTGTGAGCATGCCACTGCACTCCAGCCTGGGCGACAGAGTAAAACTCCAACTCAAAAAACAAAAAAAAAAAATGAAATGGTCTATACTAGATCTAAATTTTTCCAATTGACTGATAATTTATGTTTTATCCTAATTTCAAATCTAGCCCACTGAAAAAAGTTCGAAAACTCTATCAGGTATAAAAAAAGAAGATACCCATGATTCCAGGAGTCAGATTACCATTAGTGACTTCTTAGTATGTTTCCTTTCAGTCTTTTATCATGCATATAGAATTAGATTCCTTTGTATAAGCAGCATTTCTCCTCTAATGTTATCTCTTAATATTTGTCCATGTCATTTAATATAAGCTGAAATATAAATATATATGAAGACTGCAGATTATTACATTACGTGGATTGTATTTTAATTAATGAATACCCTGCTGTCGTATATTTAAGTGTTTTGCTATGATAAATGATGCTGTGGTGAATATCCTTGCACATAAATCTATGTGCACATCTCCATTTAGTTCCTTAGTATATAATCCTAGAAGGAGAATCATTGCGTCAAAGTGTTTTGATATTTTTAAGGTGCTTAATATAAAAGAACAAATTACACCAGTACTGTGTGAATGCCCAATTTCCTGAAACCATGCCAATGCTAAATATGATCTTTGCCTCTTTGATATTTTAATTTTATATCATATTTTACACTTTTTCCTTTCATTGCTCATTTGGTTTAATGTTTTTATGTGTTCATCAGACTTTTCAATTACTCTGCTAAAATTTTTTCATGTCTTTTATTTGTCCTTTTATTAGGGTATCTGGGTTTTTCTTAGTGCTGTTTTTAAGAACTCTAAAAGTCTATTATTTTCAAGTAGGAACTGAGTTACCAAAATATTTTAAATTTTAATGAAGCTACCATTGCTGATCTCCTTTTATAATGTAGCTCTGTTATTGTTTCCCAACTATTGTGCCTGACACGGAGCTACGCATACTCAAGGGGCTACGTAAATGCTTTTTAATGAGAGAATGACCCATTATCTAAACATGTCATTGATGTATGATGTTGGTTCGTAAAGCTAAAATGAGAAGTTTAGTCCATTAGGAGTTATAATAAGAAAAGATTTAGAATGAATTGTCCCAGAAAGGCAAACTAGAAGAAAACACAATAAACAATATTCCACATATGTGACCTGACATTAGCAGAACATCACAGAGGACAAATGTTACAAATCAAAAGTACAGCTCAGAATTTTTTTTTTCAAATCAAGCAATATCCTAGGCGTACAAAATGTAGACAGAATAAAAGAAAGACTTTATCAAATCTTATTGTTTTGTCCTGTTCTTCTGATGATTAAAAGAAAGAAAACATGCCACAATAGTTGAAGCTCCCTACATTTCCTTCTTTTGTCTCATCTCCCTTCCTCTTCAGAGGTAGTTATTATTTTGAATATGGTGCCTAGTATTTGAGTGCATGTTTTTATACTTTAATGACATAGGTGTGTATCTGTAGGTAATATGGAGTATTGTTTCACATTTTAAAATATTTTACAAATGTTGTCATACTTTGTTTTCGATTACATTTCCTTCCTCATTCAATATTCTGTATTTAAGATTGATCCATTTTAATGGCATTCTATTGTATGGAAATTTTACAACTTGTTTATTCACTGTACCATGCATGAGAGAGTGAACATTGAGTGTTCAAATGTTGCTGCAATGAACATTGTTGATCCTGTCCCCTTGTGCACATAGGTGAGTTTCTCTAGGGTGGGAATGGAATTGCTAAATCATAGGTATGCATCTCCTTTTATTCTCAAAAGTGCCAAATTACTTTTCATGTTTTTAAGGTTTTTATATGTACCTGACTTTTCCTCAAGTAAATTGTACATAAATTATACCAGTTAATTTTTTGAGTGCTTACCATGGACGGTTCTAAGAGTTTTACATCCTCACCTATCCATTTTGCAGTTGAGGAAACTGAGATACAAATAATTTAAGGTCTTTGCCCTATGTCATATACCAAGTGCCAGAGCCCACTCAAACCAGGCAGTGTAATTCTCAAGTCCTATCTCTTAACCTTAGGCTGTGCTCTAAGTGCTAGAAAGATAGTACCCATGTCACTCTATAGTGGTGCAAGCTGGGTTGTATTGTGTGTGTGTGTGTGTGTGTGTGTGTGTGTGTGTGTGTGTGTGTATTCTTAAAGGCATATAGCTACAACTTTATACATCTTTATGCACTTTTAATTTCTTTTAGTCTAGAACAGACAGCTCACAATAGAAAGATCAAATAAATTTTTTAGGAGTAGTAATGGATATAATCTTCTACATGTAAATTTTAATTGCACCACTTCAATTCCCATTCTAAGTGCCAAACTTTCAGGATTAATTTGTTGCATCTGTAGGTAACACAGTACACAGTCTTCTGACCAGATTCTTTACCCAAGGGCCTTCATTTACTAATGAGTAATCACTGCAATTTTCAGAGAAAATGCTACTGGTACATCATGTTTGAACTTTCATCAACTATGACGCAAGCCCAGTTAGGAGAGATGTTAGTGTCCTTAGCCTACAAATAAGGGCATAGAATTAAATCTCCCACACTATAGTTTTCCTGGGGTTATTACTTCCATCAGTGTTTGGAACAGTGGGTGGTGAAACTTCTCATGGCCTGACAGCTTAGCTGACAGGACCGTGTCATGAGTCACTCTTACCAAATGACTAACTGAGGCCTTACTCCCATTTGCCTTCTATTATTCAAGCCCATTTTAGAAAGAGAAGGCAAGGTGGAAAAGAAAGTCGCTTCAGCAGGAATGTATTTCTCTTTGTACACGTATCACAGACACACACTGACAAACTAATTATAGCTTTAGGTCGAACATTTTCTGTTTCTGCATTTTGTTTGCAAACAGCCAATTATTTCTATCCTGTACACTGGAAAAACATAAAATGAAGTTGGTTAATCAGTAGTGTTTTTGTTAAGTCCAGATGTGCCCCGTTGTCTCTCCTCTTGGTTTTATTTTTTTCAGGTTGAGTCTCTAACTCCTCTTCTATCTCTACCTAGTTATTATTATTATTATTATTATCATCATCATCATCATTATTATTATTTATAATCTTTCTAACCTGCCTGCAGACCAATGGTTGATGTTCCAGGTTTCTGTTGTCTTACCGATGTTCAGCCTTACCTACCCTGGAATGTGCTGAGAGGAACAGTCAACACAGCCAAATGCCTTTTGCTTTCCTTAAGTCTACACTGACGTCGATCCCATGGCCATCCATGTACCAGGCACTGCTAGTCACTAGAAAGATGTGATGGGAAGTGTGGGTAATTATGACCCAGCCATAAAGATTCGTAGGGTTGACTGAGCCAGTGAAAGAATGAGTACTTGGGAGTCACCTGACCTTGAGGAAAAACTAAGTTCTTTTTGTTTGTTTGTTTGTTTTTGTTTTGTTTTGTTTTGTTTTGTTTTGAGTTGGAGTCTCACTCCATCGCCCAGACTGGAGTGCAGTGGCCGCTCCCGGCCATCGCAGCCTCGATCGACCTGCTGGGCTCTGGCGATCCTTCTGCCTCAGCCTTCCAAGTAGCCAGAATTACAGGCGTGCACTACTACACCGGCTAATTTTTGATTTATTGTAGAGATGAGGTTTCACCAAGTTGCCCGGGCAGGTCTCAAACCCGCAGGCTCAGGCAATCCACTCACTTCGGCCTTCCAAAGCACTGGGATTACAGGCTGAGCTACTGAGCCTGGCTAAAACTATGTTCTAAAGCAAAAACAGGAACTAAATTCTAGCACAGCCAAAAAACAGAAATACAAAAAGGGGATAAAAACCCAATACTGCAGACCTGGCACTAGGTCCCTGTTCTCCATGATGGTACTGAAAAAGATGAAAAACTCTTATAATACTGTAAGAAAGGAATTGGCAGTAAGGGGAAACTGTCAGGGGATGGGGGATGGAATTGGCAGTTGAGGGAAACAGCTAGGGGAGAGAGGGGCACACCTCATCAACAAGGCTACCTGCATAATCAGCATTTGTATACCTAACCCTGAATTATACCCCATATCTTTATAATAAAAAAAGAAAATAATAATAAAAAGAAAATATCTGAAATGTGGATCTTGACTGAAGTTACCACCTAATGTAAAATCCATGATCAAGGTCTCTCCTTCTCCCCTTGATTTTTTTTTTTTTTTTCTGCCTGTAACCCATGGTAGAATTAGGAAGTCAGGAAAGGCCTTAGATGACCTCCAGAGTTTTCTTATAGCAGAATTAGTTCATCATCTTCTCTCTAAATCACTTTTCTCTTAAATCAGAGGTTGGCAAAGTATGGCCCAAGGGTCAAATCCAGCCTGAAGTCTCCTGTTTTTGTAAATGAAGCTTCACTGCAACACAACTACCCCCATTTGTGTACAGGTTGTCTGTGACTGCTTTTGTGATTTGTCACTGGAGTTGAGTAGTTGGACATGGAGATCAGAGAGTTTAGAATATTTACCACCCTAACCATTTACAAAAAGTTTGCCGACCCTTTAAAGTACAGAAAAAAGAAAGCCTCCAAGGAGTTCCAGTCCATGAATGTTCTTGCAAAGTCATTTGGCAAAGCAAAAGTGTGAGAAAAAGGTATATATTTTGTAAAAAGCAATGCAGACAAGATGGACAGATGCCAATCTGCCTTTTCTTCTAGTGGCAGAGAACATCAAGCCGTGGCAAGCGCGTACATATGTGTATGAGTATGTCTGTGTGTGTGCGCATGTGCTTGTGTGTGTGCATTCACACAGTTACCCATGCTACCAGCCTCTAGAGTTATTTTGGCCATCATGGCTCAAATTGATGCAACAGACTTTTCTTGAAAACTTCTGCGCACAAGCCACACTCAGAGCAAGACATATATCTAGCACTGTGGGAGGATGAGGTGGGAGGATTGTTTGAGCCTAGGAGTTCAAGACCAACCTGGCAACACAGTGAGACCATGTCTCTACAAAAAAATTTAAAAATTAGCTGGCTGTGGTGGCATATGCCTGTAGTCCTAGCTACTCAGGAGGCTGAGGCAGGAGGATTGCTCAAGCCCTGGATTTCCGAGGCTGCAGTGAGCTGTGATGGCACCACTGCACTCCTGCCCAGGCAACAGAGCGAGACCTTGTTTCTAATAAAAGAAGACACGAAAGTGAGAAAGGCCCCTGTTTCTATGAAGTGAGAGAGACGCATATGCAAGCAGTGACCAAACAAATATTCCAGTAAGGAGTGAGGCTGATGGAGACCTAAGGAAAGCAACTCACTCTTCCTGGCAGAAGTGGGGAAGACCCAGCACAACAGTTCTGCGGCATAGTTCCTTTCATTCTTGTGAGAGAAACTGAATGGAAGCCAAGAACCTGTTCATCCACTGAGGACACGAAGCACCCAATAGCTGTCTTCCCTCTCAAAGCTGAGCAGAATTGAAGGAAAAAGTATTCTTGGGCAACCCCTTCGGGTCCCCTCCCACTGTGGGAGCTTTTCTGTCCTCTCAATAAATCCTGCTTTCAAAAAAAAAAGTAACCAGGCTTGGTGGCTCAGCCTGTCATCCCAGCGCTTTGGGAGGCTGAGGTGAGTGGATTGCCTGAGCCTGCGGGTTCGAGACCCGCCCGGGAAACTTGGCGAGACCTCATCTCTACAATAAATCAAAAAAATCAGCCGGGCGTGGTAGCGCGCACCTGTAGCTCCAGCTACTTGGAAGGCTGAGGCGGAAGGATGGCCGGAGCCCAGCAGGTCGAGGCTGCGGTGGCCGGGAGCGGCCACTGCACTCCAGTCTGGGTGACAGAGTAAGACGCCAACTCAAAAAAAAAAAAAATTCTTATCTCAACTCTCAGCCAACATCTGGGGACTCGGTTGCGAAGCCTGGATTACTTAGGGGTGATGTGCTAAATCTGGACTGACTCTGTTACTGCTTTCTCATGAGGTCAGCTCAGTTTTCCCAGTCTTATAACCAATCAGATAAGATATGTCCAGTACGCATGAGTGCCCAACTGATGATGGGCAGTGATCATTTGTTGAGAGAAACCCATTAAGGAGAAAAAAAATTAACATCCATCTTTTGTTCCTGGTACCTCGAGCTGTGGAAGTCTTCACTAGGACTGATCAGAGCCTCCCCAAGGATGCTACCCTGTGGGTCTCAGGGATGCCTAGAACCCAGTGCTGCTCTTTCAATTACATCTGTGGTCTCTGAAGTGTTGGCTACGAGAATGGCTAAGTGGTGCCCTCTCTCCAGACAACAGCAATATCTTAATTGGAGATGAATTGCAGATATTTACATATTTCCACCACTTCTCAGACATTTAATTTTAGATATCTTGAAGGCAGGAGATTTTGACAAGTAATAGTGGAAGAGTTTTGCAAAACTCCACAAGTCTACCTTGTGCCTCAGGAATACTGTTGAGAATGAAGGGAGTTCTAATCGAAATCTGAGTGCATGGGAATGGCTTCAAAACATACCAAAGGAACACTGTTCCACAGGCAAGCTTAACGCTTTTTCCTGGACTTTTGAACAGCTGATCTCTAAAATGTTTTAAAGTCCAATTTTGCAGTAACTTCCTATATCATATAGACCAGGTGTGTTTTATGTTATTGAGTATTTTAGAGCCAGAAATAGGCTACTCCTTTGAAGGAGTGGGAGGAGTTGACTGTCATAGCAGTGACTTCCTTCAGTAATATCGCCACTGTGTATTCACTGGGTACCCACAGTGTTAGTGATATCTCTAGCAGTTATCAGGTGGCTTTCAGTTACATCTGTGAGTCCCCTTTTTGGTGAGCTCTTGACAGATACCACCCTGTTTTGTGCTCACAGTAACCACTGAGGAAGCTGAGGCACGGAAAGTGAAGTTAGCTGCCCAAAGTCACCAGAGCTGAGATTTGGGCTTTAGGTAGACTGACTTTAAAGGCTGTGTTCTCAGTCCTACCTATCCGAGCTGCCTCCTGTGAAGGAATCATGTGAATGAATGAATGAATAAATGAATGAATCATACCTTTGAAGGAAAACAGGCTCTGGGAGATACAGAAAGACAACTCCTGCCTAAAGCATATGCCCAGGTTGGGGAGATGAGGCTTGATACAAGACACACCCCATAGATGCAGCAGTGTGGATAAATGGGTAGCTGCTGAATTCCTTCTGTCCTCCACCTATGCTTTCCCAGTGGTTCTTCTTCTTCAAAGAGAACCTGCTTCTTCAACAGACCTAGTAGGAAAAGTACCCACTGCGTTTGTATGCCATACAGGTAAAACAGAGTGATCCCAACTGTCAATCACCCATCATGCTCAACCTGTTACATATGTCACATTACCTTAGCCGGTCCTACACCAGTGCCACTAGGTAGGGATTATATTTCCTCTTTTATAGAAGAGAAAACTGGGCTCAGGTTGGTGAAGCCCCTTGCCAGATCTCATGGCTAAGAAGTGGTAGAGTCAGGATTCATGCAGTGGCGTGGCAGTCCTGAAAAACCTGTGAGAGTCCTGTGACATCTTGTGTCTCCCATGGATATACATTCATCCGTACCATGGTGGGTTTTCTTGTTTCTTGTCTGGAAAGGGCAGCTGGGAGCTAGAAGGCTCTGGAGGGCAGCAGAACAAAGCCATGGCCATGAAAGTATTTTGACCATCAGGACAGCTCCTTGCAAACTCCCTGGGACTCTGCAGTGGATGGTGACAAGTTTACTCAATCCCTACTTGTCCCAATACCTGTGAGTTCAGCATGTTTTCCTCTGCTCCGTGATACGGCTATTGTTCACCATCTCTTGGGCTACTGCGGCCTATCTAGATTGTGATTTAAGATGTTCAAGGAAATGGAAACAGGACTGACTTGTGGTCTATGTGAGTTTAGTTTAACTCAATTACAGGAAACTAGAGGTGGGTGAACGTAGGATTTCATTGCATATAAACATCTCAGAGACAAACCCATTTTTACCTGCTTTCTACTTGGGAACATTTGCTATGACATTTGTTGTCAAGGGTGTCCCCATAATGATTCCTTTCCATAATTCATTCCTCAATTAGCGATATTTTACTGCTGCTTTGCCACAGAGCTTTCAAAACCATTACTGCCTCCTCCTCTGGAAATACATGCATAGACTTTGCCCACATTTAATCCTGCTATCCCCTCAAATACTGCTAGTCATGCCTCAAACTTTTACCAGTCCCTGTATGTCTAACATGAGAGAAGCCCAAGTCAAATACTAGGAAATCAACATTAAGAGTTTTAAACGTGTCTTCAAAACTTATGCTGGTCCCTGATTCTGAGGTCAAGAACCATCAAAG
This sequence comes from Carlito syrichta, assembly GCF_000164805.1. NCBI lineage: Eukaryota > Metazoa > Chordata > Mammalia > Primates > Tarsiidae > Carlito > Carlito syrichta. The sequence goes on along the minus strand of NW_007252896.1, from coordinate 223,134 downwards.
ACTCTCTTGCTCTGGGTTGTTTTAATGGCAGTGGAGAGTCAGTTGATGTCTTAAGAGATGATTGGCCAACACAATAAAATGTCCAGTCCCTCGACCCAGTAAGCACGCACGCCCGTGTGTGTGTGTGTGTGTGTGTGTGTGTCCAGCACAAGGAGTTTCTTACTGGACTAAGGTTGTGGTGCCAGTGTCCAGAAGACACACTTGAAGTTGTGTCCTGGAGAGGGCACCAAGATCAAGATCAAATACAGGTCACAGATGGAGAGGGAACCAGTAAGCAGAGGCCAGAGCAAAAGGTCAGGGATTGAGCTGTCAGGAGCCAACCACACGCTGTTGTGGGCTTCCCTGGGCACCAGGGCAACAGACGACCTGCACTACCTCATTTTCTCCTCTAGCATCGGGTGAGGTGGAGACTGTTCCTGCAGTTTCCCAGGTGAGACTGCTGGTGAGCAGCTGTTACCCCATAGTCTGCGCTCATGACCAGCTGAGGGGAAAGGCAGTATCAATGCACAGGTGGGAGCCCCCACACCTCGTGCTTGGGGTCATTTAAAGACCTGGGGTTGGAAAGGTTCTATCCACCAAAGGGTGGGAGGGAGCCCTTCGGGTTTTCTGCCAAGTTACCTTGAGACTTACTTGCTATTTTTCTCTATATTCAGTTTCCTTCTAATGTATGTAGGTTCCTTTAACTGCAAATATTCATAACTCTTTAGGGTCACCCACCCCTTGAATGTCTTGGGGTCCTGGAAAAAAGCAAGTGGCACACTCTGTGTCATAAACAGTTTTTATTTTTTATTTATTTATTTTTTTGAGTTGGAGTCTCACTCAGTTGCCCAGACTAGAGTGCAGTGGCCGCTCCCAGCCACCGCAGCCTCGACCTGCTGGGCTCCGGTGATCCTTCCGCCTCAGCCTTCCGAGTAGCTGGAACTACAGGCGCGCGCTACCATGCCCAGCTGATTTTTTTGATTTATTGTAGAGATGAGGTCTTGCTGCCCAGGCGGGTCTCGAACCCGCGGGCTCAGGCAATCCACTCATCTCAGCCTCCCAAAGGCGCGGGATTACAGGCTGAGCCACCGAGCCCGGCTCATGAACAGTTTTTAAAAAGGACTGTTCACAAAGCTGTAGCAGGTGCAAGGAAGCCATGAGGGATGTTCCCCAAGCCAGGACCTGCAGTGCTTCTGCCACCTGAGGGCAGGCATGTGGGACAAGGAGAGGAAGCCATCACCACAGCCCAGAGAGGGAGGACCCCTGACTAGAGTTGGGACTGTCAGCTGAGACGTGCAGCCAGCCTTCAGTAACCTCATGGGACAGGAATGAGGGTGGGGGACAAATACCCTGTTCTCCCATCTCCTTCTGAGCCCTCCAGTAGCTGAGCCTGCCCTGAAACCAGAAGGAAGTCTGTCGAAGCAGCTTGCATCCGTCTGCCTCCTGGCACGGAGCAGGGTAGAAAGAGTGAGTAATAGGCCTAGATGGGCAAATGGAAGAACCCCAGCAGAAGCATCTCATGAAAACAATAGACCTGCTCATCAGAAAAGTGCCCAACCATGTAAAATGTGGTGTTATGTTTTCAGGATATTTATATATCTCTTTCAGTCAGTCTCTGGTCTGCAGGGTAAGAGTCCCTGATGTAGATTGATGGGAATGTTTTTTTTTTCCTAGATAAGAATCTTGGGGTTTGTGCTCTCCTTTAAGTCTGTAACAGCTGAGTGAACAAATGGTCTGCACACTGGTACCCAGGTCAGATGTACCGAGAGCAGACGTTCTTTTCTTGTTTCTACTTCACAAAGAAATAAATAAGCCAAGAAGAAAGGATGGAGTGAAATAGAATATAACCCTAAGTTATTTTAAGAGAGTGTTTAAACTCATGCCTCTTTAAGGGAAAATTTGTGACTATAATTTACAAGGTAAATAAAATTAACCATACGAAAGAAAGGAGAGATTTTCAATAAAAAAAAAAATTTCATCTATTTGACTTTCTGAATGAAGGGAGAATGTATGGGCAGGCAACTCTGAGGATCTTGACTTAAATACTTGATTGTCTTTTCTCATATATGTTTTAAAAAAACTCCTACAGCTCCTTCAATGATTGGCAGTCACTTCCAGAAGTGACGTGAGTTCAATCCTCAGTTTTCGTTTTGTATTTACCAAGAAAATAAAATCACTCGGGGTCATGGGCCCAACCGGGTGTCCTCCAGCTTCAGATGGCAGAAATGGCTGTTTTGGCTCAAAAGATGTAAGACTGGAAGGATCTTGGACAGTTGGAGCTATCTGTGAATTCACCTGGAACATTTTTTGGCATTCCATAATAAAAACCTGTTAAGTATTAGATATGTGTATCCCCTATTGGTGGTATAAAAAAAAGAATGAAGGGAAAGTGGGGTTCAAGATGATGTGAGCTACTTATTCTGTGTTTCATTGTCATCATTAGGATGGCGCTTCATGAATAATTTTAGGCAGTGATGCCTGGTATACTTCCTTTCTTTAAAAATCTGCTTGGTTGTCCTGAGACTTTGAGGTGAAAATCTGGTTCCTTGAGAAAAGGGTTTTCTTCTATTGATGAAGCCCATTAGTGTTTGGTTCTTGAGAGATTACAAACAAAAAGAGCCAGATCATCTAATTCCCAGTTCTTTGTCCCTCTGCTGGCTCTAAGATGGACACCACCGAATCTGAATTTCCTAAGAGCCACCACAGGCTAATATTGTACTTAGTCTGGCTGAAAATTGGTTGGCAGTGGCTCTCACTCCAGTGGTCCCTGCCTTTAATAAATGGCTTAAATTGTGTGTTAGCCGGGTTCGGTGGCTCAGCCTGTAATCCCGCGCCTTTGGGAGGCTGAGGTGAGTAGATTGCCTGAGCCTGCGGGTTCGAGACCCGCCTGGGCAGTGAGACCTCATCTCTACAATAAACCAAAAAATCAGCTGGGTGTGGTGGTGCATGCCTGTAATTCTGGCTACTTGGAAGGCTGAGGCGGAAGGATCGCCGGAGCCCAGCAGGTCGAGGCTGCGGTGGCCAGGAGCAGCCACTGCACTCCAGTCTGGGTGACAGAGTGAGACTCCAACTCAAAAAATAAATAAATAAATAAATAAATAAATAAATAAATAAATCATGTGTTAGATCCAGGCTCTCTGGTGAGAAGTAGGTTGAGCACCCCTGAAGCCTTTGCTCTTTGACCTTTAGCCACCTATATCTTTGAACTTTCTTGGAAGCAGTACAGGGATGGGGGTGGGAAGCACCAACCTAGCATTTTTTAAATTCCTTTTTTAATGATTTGGAATGATCAGAAACTTCCAAGCCAACTTCATTTCTACCCTTCACCCTTCCCCATTCCGTCGTGAGAGTATTTTAATCTTCTATGAGAACCCATTCTCCAATGACTCTTAATAGAAAACAGAACACTGGGGAATTAACAAAAACTACCTTTTCTTTGGTTACTGACATTGAGTCAGAGGAGGTCATTGGTTTGATGTAGGAGAGAGAGGGTAAGTCTCTCTGCCTCTTCTGTCCCCTTCCCAGATACCTCATCACCTCATTGCCTCTGAGGATTCACTTCCCTTCACTCTCACTACAAAAGAGGTAATCACCTTATTTCAGGCATCCTTTACATAGAATAAGTGGCAGCCCATCAGGGTAGTAGTATTTCACTCTTCCTAGAATAGAACCACTGCAAAATGTCCCAGGAGCCATATGCTGTTTTTATGAGAACCTGAAGAGGTTGGAGAAAAGAATGGAAAAATAAGAAAGCTTCTGCTGAGAAGAAGGAAGCTGTTGGTCAAAAGAGGGAATTTGAGCTTAGAAAGTTACTGTCTGAAACATATCTTAAAGCAAAAGCAAGAATGGAAGAGAGAGAGAGAGAGAGAGAGAGAAATCTTTGTTACTGAGTTGAGTGACGTTTCTCTTTATTAAAAAGTTATAAAGTCTGGCAGTAGAACTGCCAATAAAAGCTCAGTTTAGGGTTGTTTTTTTTTTCTTCCTAGCTATGCTCTTTTAGCAGTTGTATCTGGACTGTTAAATTAAGGGTTTTTGCACGGGAAATACTTCCAACTGCCTTAGCAAGTGAAACTACTTGCTACAGTAGTTATTTTAAAATATAAATATATGTGCTCACACCTTGTGTGTATGTATTTCAAAATATATCCACACTATACATATGTATGTATAGTTATGTGTGTATTTTTGTTGTTTTGTTTTTGTCACATCAGCTGAGAGAGAAGGGAGGCTATGCTGAAAGTCCTTCCTCTCTATTAAAGAAGAGACTTTGGTTACAACTTAAGTGACTTCACTTCTTTCCCACCAGCATGGCCAGAGCACTAACGCCAGATTCTAACATAGAAATGGTAGCATCAGTCTTCCTGCTGCACTCCTGCATTGTGGCATACAGAGAAACAGGGTCACTCAAGGGAGTATGTCAGGCGGGGATGATATGTCTTGACTTGAAACTGTCTTGCCTCTCAACTCAATTAAAATCAAGCCATTAGCTGGGTTTAATGTGGAGATTTTGTGGTTCAATTTTCTTTGGTGATATCCATTTCAAAAAGGTGGGGGTGGGGATTAGCAGCAGAATTAATTGACCTTGTTTTCAGGCATTTAGTATGCCTAATAATACTATATAGTATGTGTAATTAATATTCACTACCTGTTGTGAGAACTATCATGTTTTAATCAGTGCTATTCTTTATTCCAGAATGAAACTATTCTTTTTGTGGTTACCTAGATTCCAGGTGGAATTAAGCACAGCTAAGAGTATCTGGTAGCATCTCCAAGTGACTTTCGTATTACCCAAACCTTTTTAAAAACCTCCACACAGGCTTATAAAAACTTATATTTCTGCCTATCCTTGAATGAATGGAATTGTCACCATGCATGTTTATTTTAATGAAATGGACAACTTAGAGCCCTACCACAACATATCCCAATCCCAGTTTTCTTGAATAATCTAATTTTTTTTAGCGGTTACCTACACTCTGTGAGGGAAATATAATCTAGTCCCTGCTTTTTTAGAAATTCGAGATAACATTGGATAAAATAAAATGTGCACAGTTAAACAGGTGCAGAAAGTAGTCAATGGATTCATGCAACTGAGTAGTACTGGAAGAGAATTCCAAGCTCACAGGAACTGGAGGTCATAGTAGATTAAAGTTGAGGAGAGTCTTCAGAGAAGAAGTTGGGGTTGACTTGGGCCTTGAAGGAACCAGGATTCAGATGAGCTCAAGGAATGAGAGAGTGTTCCGGACCACATACTATGGTTATTCAAAGTTTGGGTTGTTCAACCTAGGGGTCTGTGTCGGGAAAGTGGGTCTGATGGAAGGTGACATTGACACCCAGACTTAGGTCTTCCGGACGGCTAGTGTGCAGTGGTTTGATGTTGTTTTTTATATGCTCTTCCAGACTTAGATCTTACAGACAGGAGAAGTACCCTGAAGGATTTTAAGTCCTAAGGGCCTGGTAGTGCTAATGAGTTAGGCAGAAGGGCGATGACAAGGCTATTGCAATGATCCAGATTGGGGTTACTGAGTATCTGGATCAGGTGGCCATGAAAAGAAAGTCATATTCAAGTTACAGAGGAAGATTTGGCAAGGGGTGGCCAAAGAGTTACTGCTTGGAAAAACCAGTTATTCTGAAGCATTATGCCACTTTGACCCTAGTCTTCTCTCTTTATCTCCCGAAGGACAAGATGGCCATCCTGCTATGTTTTATAATTTCCTACTCATTGATGCATAATTTGTCATCATCTCTATGTAGCTTTTAGATGCTCATTTCCTTCTGAATTCTCCAGGTCAATTTCATATGGTCTCTCTCTCTTTCATAGATATATGTGTTTGATTTGATATCTGACTCAATAATTTTAAGATAGATTCTGTTCCCGTTTAGCTGGAAGCATTTTCAAGAGAGCTGATGTCATTCTTGTATTGACTTCTAAACATATCATCACATATTCAAGCAGGAGAGTGTAAAAATGATTACTAAGGTTGAACCTATTATTCAGCTTTTGAAAGTTATTTTTTAACTCTTGATGACCAAAAGGCATCTATAAACATATATAAGTTGAGACAAAAGTCACAAGTATGTTGACAAACACCGTTATGATGATTTTCAATATCTATTTAACAAAAAATTTTTATTTTAACTGCATTAAAGTATGTTCTATTAATAAAGCATGTACTCATTAGTAACTTCTTGTCATACAAATCTCTAATTCTTAGGGCTGTGTGTAGGCATTTTGTATCTGTATATATAATATTCATATTAATTAATTCAACACAGAGCCTGTGCCTCTGTGTTGGCATGGTTCCAGTTGCTTATGTACAGTAAAGACAAGTCCCCTGCTCTCATAGACCTTACATTCTGATAGGAAGAGACAGACAATAAATAAACCAGAAAATACTTGACAGTCAAAAAGCTATGATGGAACCAGACAGATAGAGATCTAGAGGAAGAGCATCCCAGGCACGTCTCCACTCCTGTGAGTTGTCCATAAATGTGCAGTGCCTTGCCTGTGGGAAGGTCTTGTGACTCATTTATTGAGTAAAAACATGAACAAATAGATGTATTCATTGGCTTGCCTGTAAAACCTTTGCCGATATAGACTGCCAGCTCTTAGAACTTTATCACAGGTTGAGCAATACCTGAAACATCCCTTATCCAAAATGCTTGGGACCAGAAGTATTTTGGGTTCTGAATTTTTGGTGGAGGATTTTGAAATAATTGCACTGTACTTACGCTGACTGGCTAGTGTCCATCCTAAATGGAAAATCTGAAGTCCAAAATGCTCCAGTGAGCATTTTCTTTGAACATCATGTTGGTGCTCAAAAAGTTTCGGAATTTCAGATTTCAGATTTTCAGATTAGGGGCACTCAACATGTGTGCTAATAATAGTGATCATATGCAGTATTTCCCACCCACCCACCTACCCCCCCCAAAAAGAGATCTGATAGAGAAGCAAGTGGCCGCTTCAGCTGGCTCTCTTCCTTTGGGCTTACTTCACCCTCTTGCCCTCAGATAATTCAAGTCATCTCCTCCTTACATTTCAAGCCCATGGCTCCTCCAGAGAACCTCCCTGAGCCCCTTGGACTGGGTCAGGAGGATTCCCATGGCCTTGTGTGGACCTAAAATGTACTACTGAAATGATAATTTCTGTGTTTCTCTCTTTCTATAAACAGTAGGCTCCTCCAGCATGGGCACAATTATGTCCCCCATGCAACCAAGAGGTTGGTTCAAGAACTGTTTCTTATTGATATGAAAGTCACTGAGTCTGGCCATTTGTGTCCTGTCCTGTATATATATAGCAGTGAATTGTTTTCTTAGACTTCTTCTCTCTGTCCTCATGCAACATACCCATTATTTAGGGAAAGCAAACAAGCTGTAAACATAAGAGAACACTGACAAACCGATATGGTCAAGATTCATGGAGAAATGTAGAGGAGTTGAGAGCAGGAGAATCAGCTGAGTGGGCAGGCATGGGTCACCGCAGTCACCTTTGATGTGCTCAGTAAACACCATCTGACCATAGGGGACAAATATCTGGTCTTTCTCCTCCTTAGTCTTTACTGTTAGAGGCAAACCCACTTGTTCTGGAGGGCTGGTGTGCAGTGGTTTGATGTTGTCTTTTATATGATCTTAACGGTTTTCAGTTTTTTAACTGATGATTTTTATTTGCCTAAAAGCTTTAAATATTTCATTATCTTGGCATAGCACACATACAGCATTAATGTTTACAACTATGCCTGTCATTGCCATTTGATTGAGTTGGTGACATCCCTGGTGTGGTGGCAATCCAAGTGAGTGTGACCTGTCAAGGGAGGAGACTGAAAAGCTTTTCTAATGCTGTATTATGTGAACTGTCTTCCTCTCTCACTTACTTGCTTTTTAAATGACACAATTAATCCTTTCTTAATGGAGGGCTGGGTGGGGGAGAAAGGAGGAAGGAAACTAAAGAAAAAAGAAAAAAAAAAGTTAGACACTCATAATCTCAGCAGCTGCCTTTAATAACTTGGTATGTAGCTCTAAATACTTTAAAAAGTGCTTTCTTTCCTAAACGTTACAACAAGTAGGATTACATTACCAATTTTGCTCACTAACAGTGAATTTCCAGCTCAATAAGTAGTTTTCACACTCTGTTCCAAGGAGTGGCAAGCACCAGTGGCCACTTTCCTCAGGGCAGTACCACTCTTTTGTATTATTGATACATAATAGATGTACATATTTTCCAGGTACATGTGATAGTTATTTACATTCATATAATTTATAAAGATCCAATCAGTGTATTTGGGATATCCATTGCCTCAAGTATTTGCCTTTTCTTTATGCTAGAAACATTTCTTTATTCTCTTCTAGCTATTTAAAAATATACAATAGATTGTTGTAAACTATAGTCACCCTACTGATCTATCAAACACTAGGCCTTATTTCTTCTATCAAACAGCTTATTTGTACCCATTAATCAACCTCTCTTCATCCCCTCTCCCTCCTACCATCCCCAGCCTCTGGTAATCGCCAATCTACTCTCTATCTTCATGAGATCAATTTTTTAGCTTCCACATATAAGAAAGAACGTGCAACACTTGTCTCTCTGTGCCTGGCTTATTTAACTTCACATAATGCCCTCCAGTTCTGTTCACATTGTACAGCACCACTGTAGTTGGAATGAATTTTGTAAAACAAACAAAATAGTTGGTGGAAGGGCCTCACTGTTCATATAAATAGCAACTTATAAGTGAATGTTTAAAGTCACATTTTCATTGAATAAAGTACTACATATATGCCCATTCAGACTTAAAACCTGACAAATACTCCAGTCCTTGAAACCTTGCTCACTTACTAGTGGTCTTTTGATTGGCACTCCAGCCATCTGCTGTGCTCGGCTAAGACTGTGGCCTTCTCTGCCTCTTAGATTGAGCTGTTCATCAAGTTGACCCAATGCTGGCTGCCTCATTCCCACTGAATGGGAACGAGATCATACTTGTGCATGCTTATAGGAAGGTTTTCTGGCCCCAGATCTGTTGAGTGAAGCCTTGGTTGACTAACAAGTGAGAAGGAAACTACAAGGTGCTCTTGTTTACAATGAGGGCAGTCAGTGGCACCACTAGACATCCTGAGATGGGCCCTGGTTGGGGTCAGAAGGTTGAGTAGATGGGAACAAAAATCAGTGAGAGGTTATGATCACACTACTGCATTCTAGCCTGGACAACAGAGTGAGACCCCATCTTAAAAAAAAAAAAAGATCAGTGAGAAGAATTGCAGAAAATATTTACAAATCGTGAATCTGATATGGTTTAGAATCTAGAATATAAAAAAGTGCTCTTACAGTTTCACTTATAAAAGCACAAACAACTCAATTAAAAAAATGGACAGAGGATTTTAATAGTCATTTCTTCAACAATATATAAATGGCCAATAAGATCATGAAAAGATGCTTAACGTCATTAGTCATTAGGAAAATGAAAACCAAAGCCACAATGAGATGCCACTTCTACCCCCCTAGGTTGGCTATAATTTAAAAAGACAGACAGTGTTTTGAGGGCATTCTAGGTATTGGCAAGAATCTGGAGAAATTGGAACCGTTATACACTGCTGGTGGGAATGTGAAATGGTACAGCCACTGTGGAAAACAGTCTGGCAGTTCCTCAAAAGGTTAAACACAGAATTACCAAATGACCTAGCAATTCTACTCTCAAACACCCAAGAGAAGTAAAAACATATGTCCACATAAATGCTTGTACACAAATGCTCTTAGCATCATTATTTATAATAGCAAATAAGTGGAACCAACCCAAGTATCTATCAACTAATACATGAATAAACAAAGTATGGTATTTTCATACAATGAAATGTCATCTACCATAAAAAGGAATACATTTCTGATACATACTACAACATGGACGAACCTTGGAAACCTTATGGTAGGTGAAAACCAAACACAAAAGGCCACATATTATATGATTCCATTCATATGAAGTGTCCAGAATAGGCACATCTATAGAGACAGAAAGTCTACTGGTGGTTGCTTAGAACTGGGGGTGATAGATGAGATGGGGAGTGACTGTTGAAAGCTGTGGGTGATGAAAGTGTCCTGTGGTCTATGCATGGTGGTTGTGCAACTCTGTGAATATATTAGAAACCACTTGGGGCCTTGAGCAGTGGCTCAAGCCTGTAATCCTAGCACTTTGGGAGGCAGGAACAAGGGGATTGCCTGAGACTACAGGTTCGAGAACAGCCTGGGCAACTTGGCGAGATCGCATCTCTCCTATAAATCAAAAAATTAGCTGGGCATGGTAGCACGCATCCATAGTTTCGGCTACTTGGAAGGCTGAGGTGGAAGAATCGCGTGAGCCCAGCAGTTCGACGCTGGGGTGGCAATGAACGTGCCACTGCATCCCAGCCTGGGTGACAGAGTGAGACTCTAACTCAAAAAAACCCAAAAAACCCACATGGTGAACTTTATATGTGAGTTCTATCTCAATATTAATTAAAAACATCAGTGAAGGGCAAACTTACATTATTTCAGCTCTTAAGAAACTGCCTTAAAAGACCCTTTTTGTTAATGGAAAAGTAAATAAACAGCCAGAGTATAAACAATATATCCATCCCTATAGTTCAAAGAGAAAATGGGCATGTGTGTTGATGTATCTAAGAAAAACAGACAAAAATGCTCTTCTCTGGAATAACTGAAAGAATGGTTGCACCTTGGGAGGAGAGATAAAAATAGTGGAAATCTCAGATGAGTATGGAAGAAGATATTTCTAAGAGTGAGCCAGTACGTTTTTGACAAAGAGTTTAGCAAGCTATTAGTTTGTAAAATGTAAACTGCAAAACCGCAGCTGTTTTCCAGCATAATTCAATTGTGTGGGTTTAGTCATTTGTACTTGATGTGCTCTCTGAGCTCAGTTCCATTTCTTTTTTCTAAATCAAAAATAATTTGTTCTAAATCAGGCCTGGAAGCCATATATTTGAAGCTCAAGACACAAAATTTATTTATTTGGGTATTCAACAAATACTTTTCAAGCACTCACTGTGTGCCAGGCACTGTTCCAGAAACCTGGGACACACTGGGGAACAAAGAGAATGATTCCTCCCCTCCAGGATCTTGGATTCTGGAGAGGCTTGGGTGGGTGGTAAGGGGTGGAGATGGACCATATACCACAAACACAATGAGTAAATCAATTATGTAGTAGATGGGAGGGTGATAAGTGCTATGGAAAAAACAAACAAAAAAGTAGAGTAGGTGTTTGAAGTGAAATGGTACAGGTTGTGTGATTAAATAAAGTGGTCAGGGGCCACTGAAAAGATGAAATTTGAGCAATGGAATAAAGGAAGTGAGGAAATAAATCAAGCAGATATATGGATAGCTCTCAGGGAAAAGTATTTCCAGTGAGGGGACAGCAAGGTCTATGGGAGAATAGACTGCACATCTCCATGAAACAGCAAGGAGTCCAGGTTGGCTGGAAAAGTGACTAAGAGGAGAATGGGAGGAGAGGAATCAGAGAGGTTTTAGGAGGGTCAGATTATGTAGGGCCTAGGAGGCCATTGTAAGAATTCAGCCTTTTTCAAAAATTGAAATATAATTTGTATACCATAATATTCATCCCTTTGGAGTACATAATTCACTGGTTTTTAGTATATTCAGCCCCTGGCAACCACTAATCTGCATTCTGGCTATATGGATTTGCCTATTCTGGACATTTCTATTAATGGAATCACACAATATTTGGGCTTCTGTGTCTGGAATCTTTCACTTAGCATAATGTTTTTAAGGTCCATCCATGTTGTAGCATATATCATCAGCACCTTATTCCTTTCAATGGCTGAATGATAGTCTATGATATGGATATACCACATTGTGTTTAACCAGTCATCAGTTGATGGGCACCTCGGTTGTTTCCACTTTTTGGCTCTTGTCAATAATGTTGCTGTGAACATTCATGTACAAGTTTTTGTGTGGGCATGTGTTTTTGCTTCTTGAGTATACTTGTATGCCTAGGGGTGGAAGGACTTTGGCTTTTTTTTTTTTTTTTTCCCTGTGTGAAACGGGGAATCATAGCAGAGTTTTCAACATGATCTAACTTGCCTTTTAAAAGGATGGCTCTGGCTGCCTGTTGAGAATAGACGATGGGTAACCAATGAGTGGAAGTAGGGAGACCAGTTAGGTGGCAACTGCAGTGATTCAGCTGACAGATGATGGTGGCTCAGACCAAGGTGGGAGCAGTGAAGGGGTTGAGGAGCAGTCCGATTCTGGAATATGTTTTGAATGGAGTCAATAGAATTTCTACTTAGTAAGAGAGAAAGTAAGAATATAAAAATAACTCCAAAGATTTTGGTATGTTCTACTGGAAGGATGGAGCTTCCATTAAGTGAGATGGGAAAGGCACACAGAGAAAGATCAGGAGCTCCGTTTGGATGTCCTGAGGTTGAGATGTCCATTAGACATCCAAGAGGAGATGTCAGGCAGAGAGTTGGATAAATGAGTCTGAGGTTCAGGAAACAGTCTGGACTAGAGATATAAATTTGGGAACCATTGGCATATAGATGGTATGTAGAACCTTGAGACTGAGTAAGATCACCAAGGTTCCTATTTATTTTAAGGACAAAATAATATAAATTATGGATGGAGAGTGGTAACCTTTTCAATTTATTGAGATCCAACAGTGAGCTCATCTTTGAACCGAAAACACACATTATAGATAAGCTTCTCCAGAAATGTATATTTCAACATGTTTGAGCTATAAGTACCCAGGGTATCGACATCGAAGTCATTTATCAATATCTTAGGGACATATGTGTCAATATTGTGTGAAGTCTCTTTTGAAATCTGTGTTTTCTAATTATGCTTTGTTGTTGTTTTTCTATTCTCCCATACACACCTCAGTTTGTGATCAGTGTTTAAAGGAGTAGGAATGGTTGCTTGAGTGAGACATTTGCAAAAAGTGGATGGTAAGTTTACCTAACTTGATTCATTTACACTGTTTCCATGTAGAGAAAGTAGTTTGACAGTCAAGGGCATAGAACGATAGAAAACAAGCCTTTCTTAATAAAGAAATAATAAGAAGAAATTAATAATCTCAAGAAAGAAATAACAATAAGAGGCAAATGGGATGCTGACTGGCCCAGAAACCCTGTCAGGTGGGAATAATTGCAGATCTGAGGGGGTTTAGCCTGGAGAAGACAGAGGGTAGGAAGGGTAAGTGCTATATTCAAATATTTGAAAGGACACAAGCTTGTTTTGTGTTACTGTAGCTAGAACTAGAATTTGTGGACAAGGATTGCAAATAGACAAATTTCCATTTAAAGAGGAAGGAACTTTCAAAGAATTAAAGGGGCAAAACTGTGTGCAGAGTGGGTTTGGACAAAGTCCAGGAACCACCCTGTTGCCACAACATGTAGAAGCAGGTGATGCTCACTTAGGGGTACAACCAGAAGGACTTCCATGCTGGACTTCCAAGAGCTCTGCCGACTTATGGATTCTATGACTCTCAATTAAAATGTCTTTAAAAAGATAGGATGAAAAGAAAAAAAGGTGGGATGGATTTCCAGCAGGCGTTTGAGGATATCTACATTTCTTTGATAGTAACAGGCCCTTGTTCTTCTAATGGTATTGTCCAGCTTGGTATCATTGACCAGCACATGTAGGGTTGAAGGGTTGCACAACTGTGTTGTAATAATACATTCCAAGAGTCAGAGTGGGAGAGTGAGCGAGTGTACAGACTTGAGTTTGTGCTTTTTTTTGCTTTGTTTTTTTTTTACACTCTGCTCTCTGTACCTGAATTGATCTTCATTTTGTAGAGAACTTGGTATTCTTTATTTTATTTTATGTGTTCCAAGTGCTAAAGTAGTTTAATCCTAACACTTCAAAAAAATTCAAACCTTTCTTTCTTATTCCCACTACAGTGTTCTGTCCACGATTATATTTCAGATTTGGCAACAATTACCATATGAAAAGTCCTATATTATAATATGCCAGGCTTTGTGCTAGCCATGCATTGCACATGCATTTTCTTATTCAAAATATCACCTAGAAGTGCTATCTTTGGAATATTTATCCTTTAGAAAGAAGCATCTGCCTCGAACCAGTGGCAGACCAAATAGCTTTTCTCTTATCTTTACTACTGTGTGGGTTTTTCCATAAGTGAGAACTGGCAAGGACCCTCATCACAGCCCTGCGGTCCTCGCTGGGCTCAGAGGATGCCGGCAGCCACAAGCCCAGCTGGCACACAAATTGTTGCAGGTTCTGTTCCCATGTTTCAGTCAATCTGTCTAGAGAACAATGTAACTCCTGAAACATTCTAATGCTCAACTATAATGTAGACAGGACAATATAAAATTTCAGTCTTCTGTGCTTGAACTACTCCCCTGGGGAAGCTAGCGTGGTGACTGGGAACTCGTCATTAAGCAAGGAAACTCAATGTGTATTCCTGCAGCACTTAGTGCTCTGGTCTACAGACTGTAGAGATGTAATGCTTATCCCTATTCCCAGATCTTTGATCTTTTTACATGAAGCTAATATTTGAGAATTCTTTCTTTCCCTGGAGTGTCAGACCTCCTGTCAACTCGCCATAAAGGCAAGGAAGTGATTTCTTTTTTCAACAAGTGAGGACAGATGTGGCCAAGTGTTGATTATTATTGTAAGAGATGAATACAAATGTTATCATTACCGAGCACTAAGCTTTGTTTATTTCTTCAGAATTCCCCTGGAGCCTCGAGGCTGGGAATCTTGCCCAGAGACCTTGATAAATGTCCTCTGGCACTCTGAGCAGTCCTTAGTTTGATGCGACAGCATGTGGCAGTCTTCCCTTTACCAGTGGCACAGCAGCATCTGACCAAATTGCACTCTTCTCAGAACCGTGTGTGTTTTTACTGTCCTCGCTAATGAGGCCCATAGCCGAGGAGGAGAAAGACAAAAAGTGGGGTGGTTGTATTTGATGCTAGTAGATGCAAGCCAAGGTGGAGGTGGTCAGGTAGGCAATTTGATGGGGAAAGACATTTTTCAGTAAGAACTTCAATGAGTAATCCTTTATCATCAGCATTAGACGTAGATGTCTCATCATTAAAACTAGATGAGTATTCAGAGGTACATACTGTAGTATATGAAAATACGAAGGACTGAGTACAGACATTATTAACCAAGCTTTTCTGGGGACTTGGGAAGAAACTGCCCGAGGGCACCCTGCCTTGCACGCACATAATGTGTCCCATCTGCCTGAAATCTTCTTTTGGAATAAGAAGAGCCAGCAGGGCTCGGCGAGGGAGGGACTGGAAAGGGGCCTGGGGGGGACTCACCCCCTTGATGGGCTGTGGAGCCTCAATTAATACGTTCCTGGCATGCCTCCTACCTGGCATGGGCTGACGATTACTACTAGTGCTCCCCTCCAATGAAAGGTTCATCCAGAGGCACATGTGCTCCCTGACAGACTTCAAAGGAAGGCGTGTGAGTAAGTGTTCAGTTCTAAGGCACCAATGGATATGCACAAAGTCTTTGTGGTTGGGGCCTCACAGCCTGGGAGTGTGGTGTGATGAATCTGGACACCCAGATTCTGGGAGTATGACACTTCATCAATTCCAGTGGGTTCAAGTCATCAGAAAAACTCCCTCGTTGGGTATGAGGACACACAAGCAACAGATGCTAGGGCTCATGCCCCTGGGCAGAATTTCCTTTGGAAGGTGGGGAGACAGGTGCCAGCCAGAGCTCTGGGTCATCTTCTTGATGTCCCTTCCAGATCTCACGGGGTTTCATGAGTGCCTGGTGTCTGATGTTCAATGTAGAATCCAAGAGCCTGAAGAAGAGATGCTCTCTCAGAACTGATCATGATAAAAAATAATAATTAATGGCTAACATGTATAGAGCATTTACTTTGTCTGAAGCAGTATGCTAATGGCACGATATAGGTCCTCACAGGTTCTACTAGTGTCCCCAGGCACAGATGAGAAAAACGAAGCTTAGGGAGGTCAAAAGAGTCATCCAAGGTCACCCAGCTGGAATTGCAAACCAGGTCTGCCTGACCTGACCCCAGAGCCCCGGCTCTGAGCTGCTCTGCTTCCTGACCTAGTCTAAGTGCCTGTGAATGTCACCAAGGCTGACTTTACCACAGCTACTCACATCTGGTTTGGGGGAGCAGGCAAGGTGCAGGAATAAAGTTTAAATCATTACCAAGAAGTTTCGCTAATTAATTTTGGGGGGATGTGTTGAGCAAGTCTGAGCTAGCCAGCATTGCAAAAGGGCACATGTATGTACTGAACGCACGTATGCATGAAGAGCGTGTGTGGTGAGCTTGAAACAGCAGGGTGAGCAGAAGGCTTAAAAGGAAAAGGTAAATAAATCGTAGTGCTGGGTTTTTGCTGATTTTGTCAGGTTTGCTGTGGAAACCCTAGATTCTAATTATGCAGGGTGGTGACTTGGGATTCAGTCAGGAAGAATACTTCTTTTTATCTTAGTATATCAAATGTTTCTCTCTTTCTTTTCCACTCTTAGTAATATATCAGTAAAATGATTTTATAAAAATCTGTAGTTCATTTCCTCATTTCACCTTTATGCTTTTTCTTCATTGTGATTCCCTTTCTTGAACTGATAGCTCTTTGCTTTAATGATGCTTTGTTAGATTTGGCCTTATACCAAGCCATTTTTTTATTTCTCCTGGTTTTTTACTTCCACCCCACAGATTTTTACATTCATATCTTTTTTTCTTTCCCTTTACCTATAACCTCTCTGTCTTGACTTCCTTATTAAGTGTTAATAATTCTGGGTTATATTTTTATTTATTCTGGACAGCATTCTAAATCTTATCTCTCCAAAGAAAGCGCTAATGAAATGTTCCACCATTATGCATCTGTGATCTCTTACGAATGCAGATAAGATCCACATAGCAGATAGGGGCCACATAGCTGCCTTTCTCATAAAACCCATAAACAGTAAGTGAAGGAACAGAACTGTGATGAATCAGATTCACCCTTCTGGTCATCTGTCAGATGTACTTCACGACCCTGTCACTAGACACCGTGTAACTTCTGTAATACATTTCAAGGTGACTGGTCTCTCTGCTATTCCAGATAGATCCTGGGATGGATTCCTCTTTGGAAGAGGGGGCTCACAAATTAGACTGATGGGAAAGAAATTTTGTAGCAAAAAGAAACAGATTTTGGAGCACTGTTTGGAGTTGGAAATATGGACTTTGTTGTAAATTGCAGATTTGGAAAGTGTTCCAACAATTTGGAAATTTTTTTTTTTTTTCAAAAGAGAAGCTCCCAGCAGAGTTGATTTATATGAAAGCAGAGTCCTAAGAGCTGTTTTTCCCCCCTGACTTAAGTGGTATAACAAAAAGCAATCAGGCATCTTGGTATTTTAATGCTGTTTCCCAATGGAAAATGAGAAATAAACAGAACCCTTACCAAGTATTCATCAACAGATAAATGGATAAATAAAATGTGGAATATACATATGACAGACATATTCAGCCGTAAAAAAAGAATGATATTCTGACACATGCTATAACATGAAGACACCTGGTAAATGAAAGAATCCAGACAAAGGGTAAACATTATATAAGTCTACTTGTATGAGGTACCTAGAATAGGCAAAATTCATACAGACAGAAACTAGAACAATGGTTACCTGGGGCTGGCAGGATGGAGAATGGGTAGTTAATATTTAATGGGTACAGAGTTTCAGTTTGTGATGAGGAAAGTTTTGGAACTTGGTAGTGGTAATGGTTGTACAACATTATGAATGCACTTAATACCACTGAGTTGCACATTGGAAGATGATTAAATGGCAAATTTTATACCATTACCATAATAATATTTTTTTTAATGGTGCATGTGAAGGTAGCTGTACGAGTAAATTCTTCAGCTCCTTGTAAATTGGTGACTCTAGGTAGCCATTTTCTGTGATCACAGGTCCCTCAGGGCAAGGCTTTAAGATGGTACATTGTGCCTTTTCACATGAGTGATGCTGACATTTTCTCCATGGTTAGGATGAAAAAATAAATGAAGGAAGGAGTTACGATTCCATACTACTTTGCATCTTGATCAATAGTCATTCTGTCTTCTGGTTAAATATGAGCATTTTTCTTTGCGGCAACTGCCTCCTCCAGCTGTTATTCTTAAATAGACTGGCATTTACTTAAGTGAGTCTACTTTTCAAACAAGACTTGACCTTTCCTAAAGGAACTTTCAAGAAATCCATATACCCTGATTAAAAATAGAAAACGGTATGCTTTCTCAAGGGTTAATGCAGGCAAAGCAAAGAAGTGTTGGTTCTAATTTAAGTCCATACTCTTTAAGTCTCCTTTTGGAAAACATTCTCTTTTGTCCATTTGGGCGAAAACTGCTTCATTGAGCATTTTGTAAAATCAGTGAGAAGCTCCAGGATAAGGTTCCCACCTCTTTATAAGGGTCATATTTAGAATGAAGGAGGGAAGAAAGGCATCTGATAGTTGGATAAATCATTTTCAGGAAAGATGTGTCAGCAAAGTTTAAGAACTGAGTAGGCAATTCAAGGAGGGGAAGCAGGAAAAGGAGAACATCACATATCATAGTATATAAATGGTTTTTACATAGAACTTTTAAATACATAAAGTAATTTTAAACATAGTATCTCATTTAGTACTCATAGCAATCTAGCAAAGCAGTTATTTATTACAGTTGAGCAAATGAAGGTGTTCAGCTTTAATAAATGGCTTACCCAATGCCTAACAGCCTGTAGGAAGAAAAATCAAACATTCCCAAAGCCTGCATTCCTGTCCACAGCATCGCGTTGTCCTACAGTTTGAGGTCCTGAGCCTCAGGGGTGGTTTGCTGCATGGATCTGGCTCCACATAGGTAACCTTCATGGCTCTGTATATATGGGGAATGAATGTCTAAAATTGAAAATGAGGATTTAGATTCCCTTGAAGTGGAAGGTGAGCTCATAGCATGTCACCTCTTTGTGTACGTGTAATATAATAGACCCATATCTTTCTGAAACGATCTTTTGTATTTAACTTGTGTTTTTAAATTTAACTGATTTAAACAGATATGTACCTATCTAAAAGAGAATAGTGTCATCACCAGGACCAATTATATAATTTGCAGGGCCCAGTGTAAAGTAAAAAATAGGGCCTCTTGTTGAAAAACGACTTAAAATGGGAACAGCAGAGTAAAATCAAGCACAGGGCCAGTGCAGCTGGCCACCACTCTAGTGTAGAAAAGCCAGGGCACCTCTGCAAGTCGAGGCCTTCAGAGAGTGTGCCTTAGGTGTCAGCTTTGGCCCTTCCCCAAATCTTTTATGGAAAGCCTGGCTGCATACCTCACTCTTGGATGTAATCAAAGGTGAAGAGTTGAAGGAAAAGTAGTAAGTCGTCCTGAGGCCTGAACTCTCTCTCCTAACCCATATTTCTTAGCCAGATGTTTGTTTTTTCCTCATCAAAGCATGAAAACTTACCACTGTATGAGGCCTTCTCTCTTCATTGCTTTGGAAGCAGCTTTTAGGCTCACTTAGCTCTAAAAATATCCTCTAAACATACAGAAAAAAAAGTCAGCAACAAACTATGCACCCACCTGACATTTGGCTAAAATTTTACCAACAGATCCCAACAACAGATACACTCCCTGAAAACCGTAACCAAATCAACGCTCCTCACTGTGTAAGGTTGTTTCAGGGGATGTGAGGGGTGAGGAACCTAGCCGTGGCATCTGTCACTCTCATTCTGAGCAGCACCACGCGGCCCAGGTTCTGAAGGAACAACCTCTAGGGGATGAATCACCCTTGCAGTCTGGGGTTTGGGCCCCTCCTGGTCTGTGTCCATCCCTGGGATTAGATCTGAAGCACAGATCCTATCACCCCTCTGCTGTGGCCCATCCTCCTCCATCTGGCTTTTGATGAACTAAAGACTTGGGTCCAGGCTATAATAGAGACTTAGAGTGAAACATTTTAGCTTTAAGAAGATTATTATAATTATCCCAAGGCACTGAAGTGGCACTGCATTTGCATTTCAGACACTAAAATCAGAGGGCAGATCTCTAAGAGGTTAATTTTGTGAGTGCATCTTTAATAACAGAGGGACCAAGCCTAGATTCTTTATGCCTTAGGCTGGGTGATAGTTGGTAGATGCAAAATATGCCGATAAGATTTAAGCTCCTCTAGTGACTCTTAAGCAAGCCTGGGGCTTTTTTTATTTGCAAATGACCTCTACCCTCTATCTTAGAGGACTCTCTGGGCCCCAGTAGGCTAGAATCCCTTGCAAAGGATCCTGTGGATTTGTATGGACACGAAAGCAAATTCTTATCTCCAACAAGTCACTGCAAGACGTTGTCCAGCTCCACATCTGGCAGGCAGACCTCTTCGCTGAGGATCTAGGTAAAGGCCACTTATTGATCATTATAAATGAGTCCATCATGAAGCAGTCCTTCTGGATTTCTGGCATGTTCTTGAACAAACTTAATGTAACACATCCTTTTCAACCCTCAGGAGCAGATAAGAGGATGCAACATTATTTGTTAAATTGCAGTTGCATGTCAGTTATAAATACACATGGACTGGACTCAGTGCAAATGTAGGAAAGATATTTGTAATTCATGGGATTAAATCTGATGGCTCATTTTCTTTTAAAATTATACAATCCATGGTCAAGTCCTGGGGTATAAATCTAAGAGGTGTCAAGCCACACAATGGGCTAAAGTGACTTTGGGATAGCCTGCAAGTATCTCAACCTGCCATTTTCCAAGATATTCAGATTCAGTATTTGAAACACAACACTTCCTCCCTCTTGAAATATTTTGTTTCAGTGTTTGCTAAGTTTGTGATTTTGTTTCTTTTAGTGCAAGAAAACGAACTTATTTTCCATTTTTTACTCCTCTTTGTGATGTAGAGTCCAGGGTTATCTGAGGGAAGAAGCAAAATTGCTGGATGGAAAGTGTCATGGTATAACAGGATGTGACTTCGTTTAAGAGACACCGGAATGCTCTCCCTTTAGACACTGCTAATGATGTTCATATTCTACTACTATTCCTAATAATAGCTAACAGGTATTGAGTGCCTATAATGTGCCCGGATCTTTGCTAAGAACTTTATGCTAATTATCTCATTTGATTTTTAAAGAAACATATTGAGGAAAATAATGTTAATATCCCAGTTTTACAGAGGGAAGAAACAGAGGCTCAGGGAGGTAAGGTAACATTACCAATCACCACTCACTAATAATGACTGAGCTGTGTGCAAACCTAGTTCTTTCTGCATCCAAAGTCCATGCTTGTAACAAGTGCACTGCTGTATGTAGATTTGTTTGACTACTTGAACGGTAAATCAGTTTCAGCTTACTTGCCTACTATATGCAAATGTTTGCCTTGACCTTGAGTATTGAACTTGGCAGGAAATAGGGTTATGATTGTTTTATGATATCTGCAATGGGTAGATCCTGTACAAAGGAATGATGAAACCAGACTTAGCATTCTCACATTAGCTTATTCTCAAACTGGCCATGAGGGACTTCTCTGTGGAGCACATGCCATCCAGGCCTCTATAGAACACATTTTTATTACACAGTCCATGTTTGTATTTCTAGCCTGTCAGTGGGCTAGTTGTTAATAAAATGTGGCAGTTTGCTATTAGTGTCTTATCAAAAGCAGTGCCTGTTTTTCATTACTTCCACTTTGAGTTTGTTTTCTTCCTCCATACTGAATTCTTGGAAAATGATATGTATGATGAGAAATACTTGAGAATACCTGAGAATGATTTTCTGTTGCATTTATTGCTGTATGCAAATTTTCTATCAAGAATCCCAGGTACTCTTTGATTTCCCTATTTGTGAAATATATTACTAACTCTAATCGTGGTTGGAGAAACCAAAACAGAGCAAATAAATGACGTTTTGAAATATCTGTAATATTAACAAGTCAATCAAAACCTTGTAATTTTTCATTTTTTTAATAGAAAATTCAAACATATATCCACCTCAGGAGAAACTGAAGAAGTTTCTCCTCTTTGATTTGGTCGCTTAGATTGGAATTTTTCCCATGAGAAATCACTGAACAGATTAAATTTTGTTTATTCTTTTTTTAAGACAGCGTACTTATTCTCTGCCGGTATTATCCAAAGAATGAAACAAATTTCATCCAGAGATATAGGAGCTAAAAAATTTAGGTCAAAGCTAACATACAAGTGGCTTTGTCTTGCTGATGTCAGTATTTTCATATTTCTCTTCTGGAAAGAAAATAACTGTATATTGACATTTCAGTATTAAATGTAGCTCACTTTACTGGCGGTTGTTGTTTGTTGTTACCCTGATATAAAAACTTCTATTTTCTGCCATGAGATGGCTGGATAGTCACAGGTAACCAGAAAGTCCCATGCCAGATTCAGCATTATCCTGACCTAACTTGGTCTAGGTCACAAGAATAAGCAAGGAGGGATGTTACTGTAGCCTGTGCAGGAGCCTCTGGGAGCTCCTTAGGGAGAGAGAGAACAGGAAGTTATAAACTGGACAATGGATTAAAAATCTAGGAAACTGAATTCTAGGCCAGGCCATACCTCCTGCGTAACCTTGGCTAAGTTACCAAATTTCTCTGGACCTCAGTTACTCTGACTATGGGCCAGAAAATCTCTAAGTTCCTGCCAGGTTTAATTAAGACTTTGAGGATTTCATGACACTCTGTGCTAGACCCTTTGTGATGTCAGCTTTCACAGCAAGTCAGGCAGCAACTGCTATTTTACTCTCTGCATTTTGGGGGCCTTTCTCCTGGGCCCCTTGAAGAAAAGGGCTGAGGTCTGTCAGCTCTTTCCCAAAAAGCAACTTAAACCTTTCATGGTGTTCAGAAATACCACTTCGATGATCTCTCTAGGTTCTCCAGTGTTTTGTTGAAGCAAGATTCAGGTTCTCTAATGGTCTTTTTGCTTACAATGAAATCTACAAGCTTTCTAAGCTTTCTTCTGATGGGGAGAGGCAAGAGTTCAGTTCTCTTAAATACAATGTTCAGCTGTCAGCTGTCAGCTGTCAGCATTAGGGAGTCCCTTCCATAGTCTCAGTTCCTCTTTGTGTGCACCTAGAGTTAATAAGAAGATGTGAATAAATTGGGTCAAAATAAGCCAAGATTATAATAATTCACATGATATTTGTAAAAGCAAAACAAAGGTGGAAAGCCAGGGCAAATTATAAGGCTACCATGGCCACTGAAGTTTTGCATTCATTTATAACCAAAAGACATTCTTCAAACTGACCTAAGCCAATTTGGTATCTACAGTTATTTTTGGTAGATGTTGTTAGCCTCCCATCATTCAAGGTAAGTGGAGCTATAGAGTTGGCATCCATATTGTGCTGTGACGGAAATAAGTCTTAAACCAAATTTTGCCATACTTACAAACATGTGTAGCAAGCAGTCGAGAAAAGTTATACAATCTGTTTCCTAAACTTGATGAAGAGCCACATCTCTGTCTTTTAGGTATGGTTATGTGCTAATGGCACAATTCTGATAACCATCCAGTTAAAGATAAGCAGGAGAAATAAAAGTCTTCTGCAATAAACTGAACAATGGCCAATCAGTTCTAATCCATAGATAAGTGGCTTGCTGGATTCTTTTCAAAGCAAGAACGTCTGCTCAATATTTCTAGCTAATCCACATTTCTTGAACACACCATTTTTACCATAGAAATATCATTTCTAACTTCCATTATTCTAATTAACTTCTGTTGTTGACCAGTAATAAAGACAGTCAAAGCAACTGTGGTAATTGCCTTTGGAGTGTAACCTTCTGATGAGAGTTCTTGAGATAATAACGAGGACTGGCGTGGGCACTAGCCAATCAGAACTGATTCTGGCCTCAGCTGATTCTACATCTTCGAAGCCTCCTTTTGAGCCAGAAGTATCTGAGAGAGCCAAGGGCAACCAGAACTTGAATAGCTGAGATCTGAGAGAGAAGGGAACTAGAGAGTTGAGAAGCTGCTTTTCTCTCACAGGTCATCTGCTGAAAATGCAGCAGATCTTTGGCAATATAATGAGGTTTAAGATAACAAAAATTTGAGTTTAGACCTGCCAAAATAGGCAGGACTTAGGAGATCAAGCTCCTGGAAAGAAGAAAGGCACAGAAAAGTGAGCTGGATACTCCAGTAGTTTTCTCCTTTGAAGCATTCACCAAATATTAAGCTATACAGAGCAAGGGACTAAGTAAAACCACTGGAAAATGGAGCTTTTAGTATGACAGTGCTGAGTATAAAAATTCATATTCAAAGCTTACCAAGGAGAAGAAGCACTAGTAGATACCCTACTTGGATACTTGCACAGTTATACCTTAGGGATAGATGAAACCTAAAGCTGACAAAATCATAAAAAACTCAGTAAACTCAGCCTTGGATTAAGTTAAGTTGATCACTCCCATTCAGGCTGCCTATCAGAGGACTGGAAAACTATCACTGAAGGAAAATAGTATTATTAGGGGTCTCTAAATTTTGTATAAATTTTTTCAATCAAAAATTATCAGGCATGCCAGAAAATAGACCCAAGAGAAAAAAAATAGGCACTGGAAAAAAACCCATCAGTTATCCAATTAAATGCATTATCAGACATAGACTTTAAAATATCTGTGATTAATGTGTTCAAGAAAATAGATGACACATGAAGAATTTCACCAGAAAACTGGAATCCATAAAAAAGAAATGGGAAACTATGGAACTTAAAAAATGAAACAAATGGATATTAAGAACTCAATAGATGTGTTTAATGGTAAATTAGATTTAGTACAAGACAGAATTAGTGAAAAAGAAGACAGATCAGTTGAAAATATTCAGGTAGATGCATGGAGAAAAAAAAGATAAAGAAACAAAAAAGAGCAAAAGAGACAAATTGTACATATATAGCATATGTTCCCCCGTATAACAACATGTAATTTGTTGTAATTTTCTGTCTCAGAAGACCAAAAATTAGGTAAAAACAATATTTTCCTTTTATTTTTAATTGACACATAATAATTGTACATATTTATAGGATACAGGGAAATAATTTTGATAAGTACATATAATGTGTAGTGATCAATCTGGATAATTGGCATATTCATCATCTCAAATATTTATCATTTCTTTGTATTGTGAACACTCAAAATAGTTTTTCTCACTTTTTGAAAATATACAGTAAATTATGGTTAACTGTATTTACCTTCAAGTGTTGCAGAACACCAGAACTCATTCCTTCTATTTTGTATTCATTAGTCAACCTCTCCCCCATCTACCTTTTTTTCACTCCCAGCCTCTAATACATTTCTATTCTCTAAGAAGCAATATTTTCTGAAAACAATGAAAGCCATCAAAACGTGGATTTAAGAAGCCCTACATGCCCCAATCAGGATTTATACAGAGAAAACCACAAGTAGGCACAATGTAGTAGAACTGTTGAAAACAAAAACCAAAGAGAAAAATTATTAAAGCAGGGAGAAAATAGAAT
The DNA here is from genome assembly GCF_000164805.1 of Carlito syrichta. NCBI lineage: Eukaryota > Metazoa > Chordata > Mammalia > Primates > Tarsiidae > Carlito > Carlito syrichta. Next base: position 197,758 of record NW_007252896.1, on the reverse strand, counting down.
TAATTATTTTAAAACAGCAATAAGACAGTAATTCACATCTCATCAGAAACAATGAACACCAAGAGACAATGAGATGTCATATTAATGTGTTGAAAGGTTATCTATCAACCTAAAATTTTGTAAACCCAAAAAAATTTTCATAAAAGTTGAAGTGAAATAAAGACATTTTTTGTTTTTGTTTTTTGTTTTTTTTTTGAGTCGGAGTCTCACTCTGTCACCCAGACTGGAGTGCAGTGGCCGCTCCCGGCCACCGCAGCCTCCACCGGCTGGGCTCCGGCGATCCTTCCGCCTCAGCCTTCTGAGGAGCTGGAACTACAGGCGCGCGCCACCACGCCCGGCTAATTTTTTTTGATTTATTGTAGAGATGAGGTCTCACTGCCCAAGCGGGTCTCGAACCCGCGGGCTCAGGCAATCCACTCACCTCAGCCTCCCAAAGGCGCGGGATTACAGGCTGAGCCACCGAGCCCGGCGAAATAAAGACATTTTAGGACATAAATGAAAAGAATCTATTACCAGTAGGCCAACACAAAATAAATACGAAAAGGATGTACACAGATAGAAATAACATGATCCCAGAAATGCGGGAAGGAATGAAGAGTGACAGAAAGGCTAAATATGTGACTAGGTTGAAATATATTAAAAATATAAACTGTATTGATGACTGGATAGAGGAATGGATAGATATATGATAAAGCAAATGTAGGAAAATGTTCATTATAGAATCTGGAAGAGAGGTATATGGGTATTCGTTATATAATGTTTCTAACTTTATCTTTCAAAAATTTTAGAATAAAATGTTGAGAAAATATAGGGGCAAATATAAATGAATATTGATTACACAAAACAACAAAAACGGGGGTTTGTGGGCTCTGAAATTTGTGTAGCATTAAATGTATGGTTAGCCGGGCTCCGTGGCTCAGCCTGTAATCCCGCGCCTTGGGAGGCTGAGGTGAGTGGATTGCCTGAGTCCGGGGGTTCGAGACCCGCCTGGGCAACTTGACGAGACCTCATCTCTACCATAAATCAAAAAATTAGCCGGGCGTGGTAGCGCGCGCCTGTGGTTCCAGCTACGCAGAAGGCTGAGGCGGAAGGATCGCCGGGGCCCGGCAGGTCGAGGCTGCGGTGGCCGGGAGCGGCCACTGCACTCCGGTCTGGGCGACGGAGTGAGACTCCAACTCAAAAAAAAAAAAAAGTTAGAATTATACTAGCCTACAGTAGGCCAAAAACATGTAATGTAATCTCTAGTGTAACTAGTAAAATAATGTGTAGAAAAAAAAAATAGAATGAAAAATACTTGATTAATCCAAAAGAATGCAAGGAAGAAAAGAGAAGATAAAATGGGTGTACTAATAAAAAACAACTCTAAGATGGTAGTTATAAACTGAAATATATCAGTAATTGAGTTAAATGGAAATCGACTAAATATCTAATTAAAAGACAATGGTTGTCAGACTATATTTTTAAAAACCAGTGAAATCTAACTATATACTGCTGATAAGAAACACTCCTTTAACCTAAAGACAATAAGAAGCTGAAGATAAAAGAATACAAAAAGATATACCTTTTAAATACCAACCTAAATAAGCTAGTGTAGTTCTATTAATACCAGAGTAAGTAGACTCTATTGCAAAGTAAGAATCATTACTAAAGATAAATAGGAACATTTTATAATAATAAAGGACCAATCTACAAAGGAATAATAATAATTCTAAATTTGTATACATCTAATAACATAGCTCCAAATGTAGAAAGCAAAAATTGACAGAATTTAAATGAGAAATAAACTAATCTATAATCACAGAAATGACACATTCTCCCAAGAACTGATAGTACCGACAGACAAAAAAATCAATAAGGATAAGATCTGAGTCTCTCAGCAATTACACAATACAATTCTTTTCCAGGTACGCCTGGGACATTTACCAAATTGACCATATGTTGGCTCATAACGCAAGTCTTGACACATTTTAAAGGACTAAATTCATTCAGAGTATGTTTTGTGACCAGGGAGAAATTAAGCTAGAAATCAGTGAAAAAAACAAAACAAAACAGAAATTCCTCAAATATTTAGATATTAAGCAATCCAGTCATAAGTGACCATTTTAAAATTAAGTGATGATGAAAATTTGACGCACCAAGTGCAAACTAGCCAGCCACACCTGAGGAAACCCCAGTAGCCTAGTGGATAAGGCAGTGGCCTCCCAATCACACCTGAAGTACGTATTCTGATAATGAAATTAACAACTATCCCGTGTGTATATTACCCTATGTTTACTGAAGGACTGTATTTTAACGTAAATCAGCGATAGTGTAACAAGAATAGAGATAATTATAGCGATGCCAACACTTTAGGTGAAATTTCCAATTATCAAATTAAAAGAGCAACATTTAGATGAAGCTCTTTTGAAAGCATTCTTATTCTATCATATTATCATCCATCTTAAAAAATAATGTAACTGCATATGTAATTTCCAGGTGATTTTTCAACATTCAAGCATCATTTATTGCCTATCAAATTGCCACTTTCTTCTATTTTTCTGTGTATCTCTTTCTCATGTAGAAGTCTTCCTGGAAGCAGAAGGAGGTAGATGGAATGAGAGCCTAGCCTGCCGTACTTTATATTCTAATAATTTCAACGCAGTTTGCTTTAGTGTGAATAGAGAGACTAGAAATTGAATCAGAGACCTCAGGGGCAACCCAAATGATGAGTCAGCCTGGATGTGAAGGTTATCACTGTTGGTTCCATGTGCTCAGTTAGAAGCTTGTGGGATATTATCATTTACTCTACCAGCAAAAATCTTCATTTGAGAGGCAACTGGGTTAAGGAAGAACATGCTGAAAACAGAATTTGTGAACCATAACTGAAAACTGTTTATCCAAGCAACTACCAGAAGAAGTGAGGGGTGGCGGAAAGCGTGGTTGTCAATCTTCTCACAGATTTTGCGTGTAAGCAAGGGGATCATTTCTTTGAAGCTGTATCTGATGGCACTCAATCACATACCTGAGCTTTCTTCTCGAAAAGATAGTTTAAATCTGTGAGGATTGTCAAGTGTTCTTCCTCTCAATAATGTGGTCATTAATATTTCACTTTCTTTTAGCCTGGAACTTTTAATAATTGAATAACTGCCTTTACAATGCCTGTGAGAAAGGCCAGTCTCCATTCACTGCCTCATGGTTCTGTCCTTCCAGGTGCAGAATCCCAGATGCTCTGGGGAGGAGAGGAGGGAGAAAGGTTCATCTCCTTTCGCTCCTCTCTTGTGCTTACCTGTGTTTCTCTTACTGGGTCACATGGTTCTCTTGCATCAGATAGTAAATGTGGTTGAAGAGCTAGTGAAAGAAATGCAGAAGGTTTGTTTGTGTATGCTAGAGGGGAAGAGGAAAATTAGCAGGTGTTCCTTGAAAAAAAGCAAACACAATAACATTCATGAAGTAGAAGGTTGCCAAACTACTATGACTACTGAAAGAAGAACTTTGATGGCATTTTTTGTACCAGTTTTTATCTATACTGAATCTCTTTTATTTCAGTGCTAGCAAGTGGTTCATGTTACCTTTGCTCAGGGAAAGGCATATGGATGCTCCAAGCTCAGGACAATTCTCAGTGTCCTTGGTGGTGACCCATGTCAAAAATGTAAGAGAGGACCAAGTATGGTTGCTCGTGCCTATAATCCCAGAACTCTGGGAGGCCGAGGCGGGTGGATTGCTTGAGCCCAGGAGTTCAAGACAAGTCTGAGCAACATAGTGAAACCTCGTCTCTCAAAAAAGTAGTTGGACATGGTGTAGTCCCAGCTACTCAGAATGCTGAGATGGACGGATTACCTGAGCCCAGGGGGTCTAGGTTGTCGTGGCCATGATCATCATGATTATGCTACTATACTCCAGCCTGGATAACAGAGTGAGACCCAACTAAAATAAATATATTCATATATATGTGAGAGCACTAGAATAATAACTGTGTGTGTATACGCTCACACGTGTGTGGTTTTCTTTCCTGGAGAGGATCACACTTTATCAATACAACCTGAATTAATCCAACATCACCAACGTATGAAGAGGTTAAACAAATCTGTCCAGATAAACCAAGTGATTTAGCCAGGGTTCCATGGTGAGAAGTAAAGCCATATGGAGATAGGGTCCCAACATCATATTTAATTTGCATTGCCACATTCGATCAGAAAACCTGACTAAACTGCCAGGGGCACACAGCTCAGAACCTTAGCCCATAAATAAATAGGTAACTATCTATGAGGCATAATCTGAATGCGCAAAAAAGTTTCCACTTACAGATTTTCCACACTTCCCCTTTAGAGTAAGATAAGGTGGCCAAGGAGGCAAAAACAGCAGCATTACTTCAGAAATTATGTGTTTTTGGAAATAGCTCATTAGCACACATGGCTTTCAGATTAACCAAAGGCTTTCCTGGGCCTGAAGGACAGTAAGACTGGACATAGGCCTTGTTTTGTTTGGTTGAGATTTTGTGGTATTCAGGCTGGTAGGTCTGATGCCTCATAAAGGGTGCTAAAGCAATAATGGGTGTGTGGAGTGTGTAGAGGGGTCATTTTCCTAAGGGGGGGGGCATTTCTCTTTAAGATTTTGCTGAGGCTTGGCCTGAGTGGGAACATTTCTTCCCTGCCTGTTCTCTAACTTTCCAGTGCACACTTTGTTTTGGGCTGGGTAGTTGCACATCATCAGTTAGAATGTAGACAGCCCCAATGCTTGCTAAGAATACTGGGAGTTTTTAGGACTACTGTGTCTTAGATATCCATCTAATAAACCTCAAGAATTTAGAGCATTCAAGGGTATTCCTTCCAGTTCCAAATCCCTTTGGATGAAAGTTGTTGATTACCTTGGAGAATTGAAAAAGTAGGCGATTATGCCAGGGTACTGACCTTATTCCAGTGAGTTTGACTAGCTGAGCCCTAGGAGTGACATATGTTCTAATCTTCAGCTTTACAAAGTGATTTTTTGATTTGAAAAAATAATATTGGTCATTTAGCCCACATCCTGTTTCCTAAATAAGACTCATTTGCAATAAATATATCTCACATTTGAGGACTGAGCTCTTCAACACACATTCTAAGTTTTCAGTTAGAAAAAATATGGTGCTTTGAAAAGTACAAAACTTATAACACTGTATAACCCAAACAATACATTGAAAACTGGGTTTGTCGTAAGTAACATATTAATAACACCTGGTGTAATACCTGTTAACATGCTTGATGCCTGAAGCAAATTGGCAAGTGCTTCTTCTATTTTTGCCAATAACTTGTCAAAAGCAGACTTAGAGTTCCTTCCAAACTCTCAGAAGAATATCCAAGCCAAGGCAGTTTATGTAGCTTTTAAACTTCATCAGGGCAAGGGCGGGCCACTGGCCAACTTAAGAAGTCACAACTGAATTAGAAGAGGAATTCTGGAGAGCTAGGAAGGGACTTCGTGATGGCAAGATGCTGAATGTGACGAATTAATTGATTTGTATCTTATACAAGAGTCAGAGAGAGGATAAAGGTGAAATCCATTTCCTTCAATAGGTCTTGTTCCTTTCTTAGTAAGTTAGTGAGCTGCATTGCTGGAGCTGTCTGAACTGCTGCCTCTGTCCCAAGACAACTAAAGAGGACTTTTTTTCTATGCAACCTAGAACTTAATGGTATCACATCCCCAGAGACCAGAAAGGAAGGTGGGCAATGCAAGGTAATTTACAGATAATCCTAGAAGAAGAATAGACTACTTAGCCCCACAGAGGCAAAGTGCTGGAGAAGGATTGGACACTGCCTCATCATTAATATGGAGACCAGTTACTAAGCATATGTGATGCATTATTTTAAACATTCTGGCAATCCTATGGGGTCAGTACCATTATCCCCATTTTACAGACAAAACAGTAGTTTAGAGAATTTCAGCATTATACATGAGCCTGACTAGTGTAAAGTTTGAAAGAGGACTCGAATCAGGCTTCCTGGGTCCAAATCTTGACTTTAAGCTCTTAACTTCTTTGTGTTTCAAGTTCCTTCCCTGTAGAATAAGGGTAATAGTGTTATGTATGACACAGGGTTGTAATGAGGAAAGTAATTGATAGAGAGCCCTTAGAACTGGGCTGGCATATGGTAAATATGATTTATATATTTGTTGTGGTGGTTTTTTTGTTGTTAGCTGTGTGAGAGTTTTGAACCTAGTTTAGCTTGATACTAGGGTCAGAGTTCTTGTTCATCCGTTGTCATATGACTCTATAAAAGCAAGTGGAATAAATTTCTTCTTTCTCTTACATCTAAAAAGAGATGATAATTCTGCTTTTGCAGCGGTATCATGGAGATTAGTTTTTATCCATAGAGCACTTTTTAAAGGGAGGATAATTGCTGTAAGGGGCTAGTGTGGTTGTAAGAATTCACATCAAAATTAGACTTTGTGGCCTAACGTATAAACACATGCATTTTTGCTAAGACTAGCCACATATTTAGAGGCATACAGCAAGTCTGAAATAATTCTCTTCCTTTATCAACACACAGACGGAGAATTGTTGAGCCTTTTGCTAAATTTGGCTCTGCTATACTTCTGTCTTTAGAACTAGGCAATTGCTTCATCATGCACACATTGTGCTGCCCTGATATTTTGGTAACTACTGCACTGCCGCACATTCAGAGGATGCCAGCTGTACATCTATATCATTTTCTGAGAACTTGGCCGCTGACTCTCCAAAGTCATCATACAAAACCAACTAAGGCAGTGTGCATTTCCAATGAGACAAACACCAGACTCATAGTATAGGTAGTTAGATAATCAGATTCTGCTTGTCTGATAAGAAAGGAATCTTGTCTGTTGATTAGAATTACTTGATACGTGAGGTCTGTGTAGCATGATCTCGTCCAACTGGAGATTTATAATTTAATGAAGAATTAAATAAGACATACATGTTTTCTTACAGCTTCAGAAAAATGAGTCGGAGTGAGGGAGTGTTATATTTTAAAAGAAGTAACAATTATCCTAGAAAACCATGACTAGTTTATGTGAGGCTGCAAGCTCAATGAAGATCAAAACTAAGTTGGTCTCATTCCAGGCACTTCGTATATATTTGCTGAATGGATGAAAATAATAGTTATGATTATAGGTTCTATCTGGATCTGAAGAAAATGCCTCTGGATGAGGAAAGAGACGTAAAAATGACAGGAGCCATTAACAAGGGTCAGTAGGTACCAATTCTTTCTTTGTCATGAGACGGATTGCCCTGAAAAATTGTTTATATTAATTGGAACATTCTGGTGATTTATATATTTAAGTTACATATACAGTTTTTCTAATTTGTTGTTTTAAAAATGACATCTAGATTTTCATGTATCATTTTCCTCCTGAGTATACTCAATTAACATGTAGATTTGGTGCACATTTGCTGTCTATAATATGAATTAAACTTCTGATATTTATATAAAGTTCCAAGTTCTTCATGCTGAACCACCCTGTATGTACCTCATGTTGAATGAGTTTTGAAGATATTAGCATGTCCCAAATTCACCATTTACATTCTTGAAAGCATTTCTTTTTTCCATACAGATCTAACTCAATATTAGAGATATTTGACCTTTTATTATTTTTTTCTTAATATTTGATGTTCTGACTATTTTCAACAAAAGAGCTCTGTTCTCAAATTCACTGTATGGAGAGAATTCCTCAGTTCTTTTGAGAGGGATAAAAACTCTCTCTTAAGTCTGCCAGACTGAAGATCAAGGGCCATGTATCTGAAACATCATGTATCTGACGGATGATCATTGTCCATAAAAGAAAGCTGAATGGTGATGGGTATGTTTAAAACACTGGCTAGACCAATGGATTTTGAACTAGAACTTAGGAGTTTTCCTCTTGGCTTTGCCGGAGGGTGACTACTTTGCCTTATAAAGGTTTAAATCTCAGTCTTCTGTAAAGATCTGGAAGCTTTTCCAAGGCCAACCCAGCAATACTGTGGGATTCGATGTCACATGACTCCAGCTATCCCAGTAGGTCTATCTCAGGTGCTAGTCAGAGGCATTTTCTGGGACTATCTGTAGAAAGTTGCTGTCCCCTCTCAAGTGTCCTGATGCAGCCAGTGCAAGAGCTTCCCTAGGGCTCTTGGTCCTGCTTGGTCATTTTCTTATACCCATAGGGACTACTTAATAAATACCAATTCTCAAGCTTTCCAAGCTGCCATTTCGTCTCTACCAACAGTTTGAGCTGGACAGGTGATGGCAGGGCCAGGAAGTCAGTGTTGCAGCAATAGGAAGAGAGGAAGCCCTGGTCCCTGTTTTGTTGGGGAGCTTTACATACACACATTGCTCACTCCCTGTCCCCTGGGCCCAGAAGGCTCCATCCCAGGACTTCTTTGTCAAGCCCTGCCCACCTGGCTTGCCATCCACGTTTCTCTCTCCTCCTTTGTTTCTTCTTCTTCTCAGTTAAAATTGTAACTGTGGTCAGGGTGGCCTCATCTCATAATGAGGCTCAGAAAACGGGGAACACAAAAGACTCCATCAGTCTACAAAAGAAATAGTAAAATTTAAATGAGTCCTACTGAAAGACAAATTACATGATTTAACCTTCGAAAATTAAGCAATAAAACAGTATTGTTTTTAAAAAATGAAACATGGAAGTCTATTATAGGTTTCCACAATATCTGACTACTACAAATAAGAACAGGGGTGCATTTTTCTCATTACACGTCTTGGGATCTGTATTTTATGGACAACTAAAGTTTTGAAGAGAGAAATAATTATATGTAAGGCATCATGTACAATTGTCCTTATACACTGTAATGTGCTTATTCTGTCAAACCTCTTTTCTGAATAACATGGATTTTAGAAATAATATAAAAATAATAATATAAACACTATTTAAACACAAATATAAATGCTAATAAAATGAATATTTGGCAGACAGCACATTAAGGAATAAAAATTTCTTTTAACTATCTCTGCATTGTATTTCAAAATACATATGATTCAGTTTAATCCTGGTATCTTTAAATGAAATACATGGTATTTCATGGTATTTCCCACAGGGAAGTTCTGCAGGTAATTTAGGTATGATTTCTTTAGCGTTTTTTCATTATTTGTAGCTATTTAGTAACCATTAAACCTTCTCTCTTGCATATGAATATATACATACATTTTTACATAAACTGTTTCACTAGTGCTTCAGCTGCTTGTATTTTCTTCTTTTTCTTTTTCTTTTTTTTCTTTACCTGTTACTTGGAATGGTAGTTTCCTGTAAAGGGGAATAAAGAAACTACTCCTCTGTCTTGGGAATATTATCAGAAGCAGTGGGCCCTAATTTCAGCTGTCCACCAAGTTAGCTTGCATCACAGCTAGAACTGTGTTTGGGGACTAGGGGGAGAAGATAACCTCATACCATAACCACGGAATTTGATCCATTTAACTGAAAGGGCTTTTTTTCTGCTTTACCCATCTTAAATTCTCTTGATGGCCCTCCAAACTAATAAATTGTCCAAATTCCCTCAGGAAAGTATTCTTAATTCCATCATCATTTCTAGTTTCCTGTCTGTCCAATAAACTAGAATTTAGCCTGAAAGCCATCACTCTTTTAATCTGTATCATGATCTTGTCTTTATATGTGAGCTGATTTGTTTTTCCTAATTAGTGGATAGCCTTAGGTACCATGTTGTTATTCTACTTCTTTGTGTCTTCTAAGAACAGCTGGAGCATCATAGACGATTACAGATGGGAGGTATCTATGGGATGATCAGATACAGGACTTCTCAAAAATATTCTTGGCTGCAAAGCCTCTATTTCAAGTGAACTCTTACAAGATCCTCAACATATAAAAAGACAAAAAGCAGAGCTACTTAGGCTTAAGGGTGGGGACCTTTGACCCGAGGGTTCCATGGCCTCTTATTTCCTCTAGATGAGGGAACTGAGACCTCATCTGTTTGCCCAACATGTGGGCGAGGGAAGAAGGATCCATTTTTGCCTTGAAGCTTTGAGATCACCAGAGATACGTGTATGTGGAGATTGCTGGTATTATAATAAGTCTCAAACAGAACAGGGGGCACCGTTGCTTCACTCCCATGGGGTTGCAGGTTGGATTCTCTGGAAACCAACACAGATGAATTTGGGCATGCAGGATGCTTATTAGAGATTAACATCTGCAGAAACAAGGAGAGTGCAGACTGTACAGGGGAAAAAGTCAAACTGTTGACAGACCAACTGGCCTTGGCCAACCCCCAGAGTGGCTGTGGAGCATAGATGGCCCATCATAGTGGCCTGCATTGGAGTTGGTGGCTGAGCCTTTATGTCTTCACTGACTTTATGTCAGTCACTGAGATGTGGGGCCATCCTAGGAAGGCCATGTTCTTGGCCTTTTGCAGCATTCTATGGCTTTCCTCAGCCGAGGCAAATCTTGAAGCAGCTGGGATAACAAGTTGTCCCTTGAAGCAAGATCTAGAAGGTGCATCTCCATGTCCTCTCCACACGACCCCGGGACTGTTGGTGAACACGAGAAAATAGAGAGAAGAGTGCCTGTTGCAGCCTTCCCAGTCAGGCCACCTCAAACTTCTGGCTAGGGATTCTTGGCTCCACCATACTAGGTGTGCTGCTTGCTAAGCAAATGTTTTGACAAGGAGATCTGTCATTAATGTGGCTTCTCCTCTGTATTTCAAGATAGAATCCTGTTGGTATCCTTCATTTCCGTCTTTCACTAAGTTTAACGACCATTTTCATGTGTGGGTGTTAATTTGGTATAGTGGAAAATGCAGCAGGTTGTATGTAGAAGATTGGGTTCTAGATCTTATTCAGGAAGTTATATTAGCCATGTGACCAAGAGCAAGTCATTTAATTTTTTTGAGCCATGATTCCTCAGTTGCACATGGGGAACTTGGTAGCAAATGAAACACTCTGAACACTATAAACCAGTATTTAAAATGCCCCTCTGGGCCCAATAGTATCCCAAAACTTATCATCACATAATATACCTATGTAACAAACCTATACCTGTACCCCTTGGATCTAAAATAAAATCATTAAAACAAAAGGCTCTTTAAATGGTAGTGTTCTCCAGGGATGCTCTGGGCTCTCTCCCTTTACCACTCCAATCATTCATTCATTCATTCATTCAATTATTAGCGTGATTCTTAACTTTTAATCTACAATTACTCCAAACTTTTTAAACCAAGTAAATGGGAGATTTTGTTTTCTGCTGATTATCTTGGTGGTCCTTCTCCACAAGTCTTAGTATAAGTTCGCTCTCACTCTGAGCAGCTCATCTCTTTTGCCATCTCACTGCCACCATTGATCACAAATGTGACATCTTTTGTGTGAATCCTGAACACATCAGTTTATCAAAAACTCCCTCTTCGATGCTGCACATTCCACTGAGTTCATCTCACTCAGTACTCTCTTTGCTTTTTGTCTTGCTTACCCCTTTTTTAGATTGACTGTTTGTAATTTTTTTCTCTTCCTTCTCCACTAAATCATAACTCTCTAGACAAATTACAGATGTTGTGACTTATTAAAATTTTTTTCTTTATGGTAAACTGTATCATGCATGAAGAAATGTAGTTAGATGCTCGGTTTCAAGGCCAGTAATGGAGGAAACATCTATGTACCAACCCCCAGGTTAAAAAATTCTCAATATATATTTAGTTATTTAATTAATGCACATTGAGTACCTACTTTGTCTAGAATGTGGGGACCTATAACAATGATTGAGCTATCATCTAGTCTACATAAAATAACTCATCATCATCAAATAAAAAAGAGAAAAACTGGCCAATAAATAATTGTAATGCATAAAGGTACTTGCAGTGAGAAATATAAACAAGATGTGATTGGAACCATTACCTCTGCCTGGGAGAGTTAGAAGGATAAAAGGATGTGGTTTTGGTTTTTGTTTGCAGAGACAAGGTTTTGCTCTGTTGTCCAGGCTGTTCTTGACCTCCTGGACTCTAGCCATCCTCCCGCTTTAGGCTCCCAAGCAGCTGGGACTACAGCTGTGTGTCAACCATGCCCAGCTGGATGTAACTTTTAAACTAGGTTGTAAGGGATGATTTGCCTGGGGAAGAAGAGCATTTTAGGCAGGGGGAAAGTGTGTGCAGTCTCCGAGCTGTAAGAGCTTGGCCTTTTTGGAACGTGGCAAATCATTCCTTCTCTGTTTCTGTGATACTTCTCTCTCCTGACTCCACTCTCAGCGCTTCAACCATTCATTCTCAGTTTTGTTTTGTCCCTCCACCCTCCATATGTGTTGGCATTCCCTCAGGTGTTCCATTAAGATCTCTTCTCACTTCATTCAATTTTTCACCTACTCATTCACTCAACACCTATGAAGAAATGAGAAGAAACTCCAGCCTGCAGGAGAACTATCTGTGGAGTTGTTAAAATGCAAATTATGGTCCCCACCAGCTCAATCAGAATCTTTGAGGTAGGGTCCAAGGATCTGCAGTTTTAACACACTGTTGCCAGCTAGAGCAGATGATTAAGACCATATGGAGAAACACAGGTGAAAGGATTCCTTGTAAAGTGAGGGGAGGGTCAGAGAGACCACTCAGGAATCAGTCTTGTGCTGTCTTGTGCTGTCTCCTGCGAGGCTCCCCCTTTTAGCATGCCCTCTTGTGCCTTTCTCCCTTCCCCCTTCCTGCCTTCAGCTCTTTCCTGTTACTTCTTCTTCCTTAAATGCCTCCCCACCTGCTGCTGTGCGATCGTAGAGCCCATTTGTGTGTGTCTCCCGTCCCTGATCCATGCCACTCCCTTCGTCAGGGATCGATCATCTGTGCCTTGGCTGGGTCTGTGGAGTGTTCTGTGGAGCGGGACACACAAAGTTGACCGTGACACTGAATGCCCCTGCCCCATCTCTTTACCTTCTTCCATTTGGGACCTTTCCTGAGGCAGGAAAAAGAATCAGGAACCTAGATCAAACTGGGAAAGGCAGATCCCTGATGGTATCATGATATCAGAGGCAAAGGGCTGTATGTCTGATTTGCACCCCCATCGCCAAGAGCATTTGAATAGTTTGAAGACACATACACTGTGAGACTAGACATTTTCACTCAGAAGTGAAATATGTGCATGCGGTTATTCTCGTGGGGATGTATATCTGCATCTGTTTGTCTACAAGTGTTCACTTGCAAAGTCACACACTTTGGTTTTGTCGACTTTGTCTGCACATACATGACTAGATGTGTATATAGATGTATAATTAAAGATTTTTATACTCTTGATTTTGACAGTCTGCTTTGCAGCTGCTGTGCTGAGAAAATTTCTAAGCTACTCTGGGTTAATGGGAGTTGTTGCAAGTGTTTTTCTCTCTGCTGTCTCTTTTAGTAAAGCTTCTCTCTCTCTCTCTCTCTCTCTCTCTCTCTCTCTCTCTCTCTCTCTCTCTCTCTCTCTCTCTCTCTCTCTCTCTCCCCCTCCCTCTCTCCCTTCTCTCCCTCTCATTCTCTCTCTCTCTGTCTCCCCCCCACCCCCACTCCCTGCCTGCCTCTGCCCCTCCCTCCCTCTCTCTGAGATAGCAGACAAGAGAGAGAAACTGGTGCAGCTTCCTCTGAGAAGCGTGTTTGCATGTGCAGATTGGCAGGATCCTGCGAGCTCTTCTCCATCCATGCAGTGTTCTTGGAGGGAAATGCAATGTTGGAGCACAGGCTGAGCTGCACTGAAAAGGTGGCTGAGAGCTCAGAGAGGCCAGGATTATGGTTTAGCCAAAGGCTGGAATCACAGGAATGTTTCACCAGGGTCTGCTCTGAGAGTTCCCAGACCCCCATGGATTTTAGAATTTTTCAGCCTTTTCTCCTTCACCTTGGCACTATCTTACTTCCTCCTGAGATGGCCCCAGATCTGCAAGAGAAATTTGAGAGAAGCTTTTTATTAGCAGATGTGAAGAAGTGGATTCTGCACTTGATTATTTAGCCATGATTTATCAATGATGATGGATTGGAAAGCTGTGTAAGTAACAGTTATATATGTTCCTGTAGTTAGGTGGTCTGTTTCCTGGCTTTTTTTTTTTTTTAACTTTAACTTTTTCAGTTTCCTTTTGAGAAAAGTGAAAATAAAATGTATAAGGTATTCCAAAGAAGTTAGGAGGGTCTAGATTATATGAGCTTTCTTCTTGTTCAATTGACTTGCAGAATATATTCAGCTGGGTCAGAAGAGACACGCAAACTACTAACTCAGAATCTACAAACATCCCCTGGAGGTTGAGAATAAAACAGGCAATAAACGAACCAGGTTTTTAAACTGACAGTCATTGCTATAATCAGGCTTATTCAGAGTTGCTAAAATATTTGACATTGACTCATTTTGGAATCAAAGATGGAATTGAAATGTAGTCTCTTCACAGGATCATAAAAAAATGAAGTTAGCCTATGGCTTTCGGAAGAGGTTTTTTCTGGCTGCATAAATGTGAGATTGATTTTTTTTTTTTTTAAACAAATGTCAGATGTTGACTATGTTTCCTGTTCATTTCAGCTTTTCTTGAGACAGGACACCTTCCCATTCTCAAGTATGATGTCTGGTCATTCTTAGGTTGCAGGAGCCTGGCGAGTTGAAAGCTAGTCATTGCTAGTTTACACCAGTCAGAGGTTTTCTTTCTGTGCTAATGCTTGATTTAACCACTTCAATTCTCAAGTATTCAGTGGGGAGGCTGGGGTGTAGGGGGTGGGGGTGGTGGTGGGAGGGTGGGAAGACAACTTGAAGACCAAAATCAGTTTGTTTCACTGGAGAAGGGAACAGATATCTAAAATTTAGAAATTAAAATGACAGAATATGATTTGCCTTTTCTTCACAATTTGAAATGTATAGGAAGGGTCCAAGGAAGAGTATGTAAGATTTCTTGGTTAAACAGCAGTATTTTAAAGGAGACTTTTAAGATCACAAATCACTTAGGTAAGACATCAAAAGAGATTGCTGATTTTTTTTGTGTGTGGCCATTTGCAACTTTTCCCTTTAGAGTCTATATAGTAGCGTTACTGCAACTATTTCTGGCTTCTTAAAACTTGCATAGATTTGGAAGTGGGATTTCTAACCATAACAGACATAGTTTTTTGGAGCTACCGTTGCCTTTCTGTCTCTATCACACCATCACACCCATACCCCAGACGAGGCTACTGCCCACCCCCCTGTCTGCCTCCCATCCCCCTCCTTCTCTCTGATTCTTGGAACATCATGAAAGACCTTTCTAAAGATTCCCTTTTAACACACCCTGCCCAGCCTTGCACAGAGGGAGTACTGTAAAGCAACACACAGGGCTGCCAATTTTGAAACTGAATGAGCTCAATTGATTCCTGAATATTAAATCAGTTCTGTGAGCAATAGAATGAGATCATATCTTACAACCCTGACCCAAAGTGTTCCTAACTTTATTAATTGATATTTAACATCAGCAAGGGCTGTGGCACTTGAGCACCTGAGGGGATCAACCTAAAGGCAAACTAAATCCCCAAACTCGGCTCGGATTCCTGCTGGCCAAATGTACCTAAGGCCACGCCTTTTAAAATGTGTCCTTTGTTATCAAGAGAAATCTGAGACAGAAAACACATGTTGGCAGCATCACATGAGTGCCTCTCTGCACAGAAAGTGGCTGTATCACAGGGGAAATGCTTTCGATCTTGTGCCGTTTTGTTTTGGTTTCTTGTTTATATGGACTCTGTCAGACTCGTGCATCTGGAAGTGGTTCGGAAGGGAGTGAAAAAACTGGAGCAAAACATTCAGGGATAAGGAACATCTTTTACAGAAATAAAGTCAGACTAGAGAAGGAATAATTTTCTCACCCAAAGTCCAGGTCTCATTTGTGGTTTTGGTTCCCCATTAGAGCAGATACCAATGACAGCCTTCCTGTATTAGTGGAGCTGGAGATTCTTTCATAGTACTTTTGGATTTTGAGCAAATGAGGAAGCTTTCTCCAGAAATAGAAAAGGCAGTAAGAAACAATCTTTCAGGTTCCTGCTCATATTAACAGAGCAAGCAATTCCACCCCCTCCTGCCTCTTGCCCTCCACCCCAACTCCTGTCTCTCTGTGCCTCTGAAGTGTCCCTGGTGGACAGCTCCAAAGCCCCTAGGAATCTCATGTGTGTCCTATTAAGGCAAAAAGATTAGCTGCTGAGGGCAGGGTTTTCATGGAGGGTGGAGAGTGCTTTTTAGTGGCGAGTGGGCAGAGGCCAGATATGCTGATACCTGCAAACAGTCTCTGAGAGAGGCAGCTGATTGGCATCAGGAAAACTGCTGAGCAATTGAAAAGAAAATACTGGAGTCAAGGTGAGAGAAAGAAGAGAGAGAAAGAGACGGAGGTGGGTTGTCTTGGGAGTTTTACGGGAAGTTCTGTTAAGCACCTAGAAGGACTAAACAGATAATGCAGATGGTTAAGATAAGTCTTAAACTGATCAGTGCCTTAGAGATGGAACGAAGCTTTCGTTTTGGCCTGATGTACTGCCAGAAAGGTTTAAGGTACACAGTGAGTTCTCTGACTGCTCAGCAGTCCCCACTGTGTGTGTTCTCTCTGTGGATAGCCATCTTCCTTAACGACTGGCACAGTTCTGAGAAGTTGGGAGCTCAAGAAATGTTTCCAAACCCAGTGTGATTGTCAGATCTTTGGCTCTGAGGAACAGCGCTTCCATGAGGGTCATCCTCACTTTTCTTAATAGACAGGTTGCTGTTTCTAGTTTTTGCCCTTTGTCTGAATGAATCAGCTCCAGTCCTATATCTGCCCATATTCTTCCATTCCTTCCTGGTTTCATCTCCATTGCAGGGAACACTCAAGTTCCTGGTGAGTTTTGTGGCAGAATCTATGCCATGCGGACACAGTGCACCTCTTCTTAACTTCATCTCCCTACCTGTTCCGCTGGGGGGGACTGCAGGGGAGAAACATGTCTTCATTAAATTTCGAGAGGAAATATAGCTAATAACAATGTATTATATTCTTGAAAATTGCTAAGAGTAGATTTTATGTGTTCTCACCACACAAAAAAAGTATGTGAGATAATACATGTGTTTATTAATTCAATCTAGCCGTTCCACAATGGACGCCTATTTCAAAATAACATGTTGCACACAATAAATATATGCCTTTTTGTCAATCAAAAAAATGAAATAGAAATTTATGTCATTAAGTTTTTTTTAAAAAATACATTTGGAGAAGATGACCTGTGAAAAATGCCTCTGCTAATTTTCTTGACCAGAAGAAGGACTTGTCTTCCCCTGAACAAGTTTTCTCCTTATCTTCTTCCAGGGGTCAGTGGAGGAACTGCTTGTAAGTAACTTATACATTCATTGACCCTATATTTATCTACATTTGACCTTTACTGACCAGAAAACTTAGTTCCTATAAGCTTCTATTCTTTGTATCAATAAAATGCATGCAAAGATTACCTCATTAGGTTTGGTGAGAATTAAGTGTGGTAAGACATGGTACTTACCTTAATGCCTGGTCGTGGGCTTGTGATTGATGCTGTCCTCATGTTCTCTTGTCAGCAGTGGGCCTGTCTGTCAGATACTTTCAACAGAAGACCCAGATCCTAAATGATGGGGGACCTGGGAAGACAGTGTGGTAGACTAGAAAGAGCAGGCATCAATACCTGGAGAGTTTTAGTCCCAGCTCTGTTGGGAGCCACTTGTGTGACCACAGAAAATTACTACCCCTCTTCCATGTCCAGCCTTACCTGAACTGTTTCCAGTTCCCTAAGCAGGTCACCCCTTACTCCGCCAACCATCTTATCTTGACTCATGTGGGTCCCTCAGTACAATATATCCTCCTCCTGGCTAACTTCTTTCTTCTCTTTGTTCCTTGGGCCCATAAGTCTGGGTCGGGCCCTTCCTTTGCAATTCTGCGGCACCTACGTCTCTCCATCCTAGGCTTTACCACATAGACATCATTGTCTGCCTTTCTCGCTGGACTGTAATCATTCTGTAGTGACACCTCTGTCTTGAAGCTCTGCCTTTAGTGTCAAGACCAGGGCACTGATCAATAAATGTTTGCTGAATGGTTGCTTAAATGAAAGCAGGAATGAATGAAGAATCCCTGCCCTGCCTCAGGCGTAGGTCTGGAGTGAAGATAAAATGAAATAATGTGTGTGAAAGGCTCTGATGAGTAGAGTGCTGGGTAGTTGCCTTCAGTTTTAAGTTAGTCTGAGGACAGTGTATTTTTAGTACCAATATTTTGTTGGTTTCTCAGATACTGAGATTCAAGCATTTTAGTGAAATAGAACAATATTCTCTTTTGTACTGTCCTTGTGATGCATGCTCATTCTTTGTCATAAAAGGACAGGCTTTATGTGGACTAGAACCTCTGATCTTTGAAACTCTGTGAGCAACAAAACTTTTCATTTCAAAATGAGAGATAAGATTCTGAAAGCCAGTGCCCCTGGGATGAATCACTCTGTAACTTAACTTTACCTTGGGTATGAGTGAGGGTGTTCAGATCCCTGCTTGAGAGGATGGAGAAGGGAAATAGGTTTCTAAGAGCAGAGGTGGGGAGAGAGAAAGCAAAGGGATCATGTCCTGGAGCACAGAAAATACACATTTTCCACTTCCCAGAGGCTGCATTATGGAGGCAGCATAGTTAAGGAAGAAACTAAGATTTTTCAAGTCTGACAAATCTGGGTTTGGATTCCAGCCTCATACTTGGGTCTATGCTGCATTTCACAAACTCTCTCACTGGATATTGGATTCTAATTCTGCTTCTCCCGCTGGTTTATTGTCATCGTGTGACTGCCCAAGACTAAGGAGAATGAATGACACTCTCTGAATCCAGCCTTGCAGACAGATCTGGATTTACCTTTTTTTTCCCCCCAGTAGAATAGCTAGTTTTCTGTAGCAATGCTTGAACTCTGGTCCATGATGAAACAAGCTATTTCTTGGTATTAGAATCTATTTTTCTTTTAAAAAATATTCTTTGCAGAAAAAAAATGCTTAACAGAAATGATCCATTCCAATGGCCAGTCCTCATGCAGACCCACGAGATGATACAGAGGATGACATGAAATCTTGTAGGTGGGCATGCTCTGTTAACAGGCAACTCTGTAGGGATGTATGTATTAATATTACATGTATCTGTGTGAAGTCCCACTGCAGCTGACTTTGCCAGTAAAGTGAAAGTGCTGTGGAGCTATTGTTCACCTCTTCAGGACCAGGCCAGGAGTTTGTAGGTGCTCAGATTTCACTTTCCTTTGACCCTGGATGTCTCTGCAAATGAGCCTCTACTGGGTCTTGGTGTGGGGGTGGAGATGTGGGGTGTAGTAATGAGCCTAGGAGGCCTTCCTCTGCCTATTGGCTGCTCTAAAGGGAAATTGAGGAATACTGCTAAGCCACAAATCTGAGATGTCAGCTCATAAATATGTAAGCTCCCTGCTTAGGAAATAAGCTCCTTGACAGCCAAAACTGTCATTTGCACATTCTCTTCAGCTGAACACAAAAGTTCCAGTTGCCAGATTGTCCCTGGATACGGAGGGCTAAAAGCTGGCAAATGGGGAGAGAGAAGGGTGTGCTGGGCTGATTGCTCTGGCTGCCCCCCATGACTGCTACCTTCACCCCCACTCCACTATCTGGGGACTCTTTCTCTTGGTATTTGATTTGTGAGTATAGGCAAAAATTTTCAGTGTGGCACTTAGGATAGGAAAAGAGTCAAACATGAGTATCTAAGTGGAGACTGGAGAAATAGTTACCAGCATTTAGCTTTTGGCAACAGCGATTCAATCAGTACTCATTTTAATCTATGTTGCATTATGTTTGAAACTCTATTGGGAACTTAATAAAAATCCAATCAACAGTTTATTATTAAAGCATAGGCCTGCAGACCAAATGTAGGGTGGGAAGCAAATATTTGCTACACAAACATTTATTGAGCACCTAATATGGTATAAGCACTTTGTAAGGTTTGAGGGATTAAAAAGTGATTCAAAGAGAAAAGTGGTTAAGACACCAATTATACTGCACTCCAACCTGGGTGACAGAATGAGACTTGGACTCAAAAATAATGATGATAATGATAATAATAAAAAGAAAAAAGACACAAATCAATTCAATTATAAGACACTGTGATAAGCTGCCAAGTAGCTCTATTAACACAATACTGTCAGAACTTACGGAAGAAAAGATTCCGCTTTGGGTGGGAGGGAAGGAGGAACACATTAGAGCTGGGTCTGGAAGGGCAAGCAGGAGACGGCTGGGAAGGGAGGACATTTTAGGCAGAGGAATTGGTGTCAGTCTCCACTTATGCACAGAAGTATGACAATGCAGTGTCGTCATTAAGTTCATATTACATGATGACTAAAACTAAATATTTTTCAGATTCTCAAGATAGGCAATGATTAGCAACAGAGTGCGCTAAATAGGATGCGTGAATAGCAACTGTATCAGAGAGGATTCAAAATCATGTCACATTTTCACAGCTCATTGCAAACAGCAGATCATCATGGGTCAGTACCAGGGAGAGGATGAAATAGTGGACCTACACCTGTGCCTAGAACTTCGGTTTTGTGACTGGCTGGGAAGGTCATCCTAGACTGCTGATAAACTCATTATACCTATGGCGAGAGACCCCCAAAAAACTGGAATTGTTTTCGGGAGGATAGGCCCCTCGTAGTACAGGCTTCCCCCACTAGGTAAGTGTTCTAAGAACCCATTAGCATCAGTGTATCAGCTAGCATTGTTGTGAGAGGCTGTGTTGCAGAAGAAACTTCCCCAGCTGTGGCAAACAGGTAACTGGTTCTTCCACGATGGCAATGCGCCTGCCCACACTGTTCTGAGTGTTCAGCAGTTTTTGACCAAAAATAGCGTGACCCCTATGCCCCACCCTCCCTATTCACTTGATCTCACCCTAAGCGACTTTTTTTGTTTTGTTTTCCTGGATTAAAAAAATCCTCAAAGGGAACTATTTTGCCAATGTGGAAAAGGTGAAACAAACAGCAGAAGCACTAAAAGTCATCAAAATTGATGAGTTCAGAAACTGTTTGGAGCAGTGGAAAAAGTGTCTTGGTAGGTGTATTGCGTCAAACGGAGAGTACTTTGAAGGTGACTGAAGTTTAAGCGTATAAGAATAAATATACAACTTTTTATTAGTAAATTCAGGTTTTTAGGGGGTCTCCCTTCATATTTGTCCTGAGATGGTATTAGTATATTTATTTCTAAAAAATTCTTGCTTGCAAAGAAAGAGCTATTCAGGAGAGTGAATAGGATATTGAATCCAAACAACTTAATTTCACTTGAAAAGTCAGAAGTTGTCACTAAAAAACTATCTATAGTAAAACACATAGGTTTTGTAGCAACTTTCAGATAATTCAAAGTCTTTCTACAGTTGTGTAAATACTGCCTGCCAGCATTCTGTTAACTGATTACTTCATTCAGGTGTAGAATAGTGAGAAAGATACTAAATGAGCCTCTTAAAACACCAAAGAAGCATGGAATGATGTTTTGGATGCTTTTACTAGTAAGTCAAAGCATTGCAGTGGTTCCAGAAGCAGTAGCACTTTGGAACTGGGAGAGAGTCCTTAGAGATACATTTTTGCTGATTTTCAGAAGTTGAAGGATGGCATTCTGGGTAAGGAAATTTTCTAGGAGTCCATGAGCAGAGTTAGTGAGAACTACCATATTCTTACACACTCATTCTGAGATACATTTATGCATTCATTTTTTTCCTTCAACAAATATTCATAAAGCCCTTGCTACATGTAGGAGAAGTATTTGAATACGATACTGGCCTTACCCTGCAGGAACTTATAACTTTGAAAGGAGGTAAAACATGTATGTAAAGAATATAAACAGAAAGTTACTTTTGAAACACCATGAGAGGAAAAGAAGCAATTAAAGTTCAGAAGATGGAAACATATTTCCAAGTGAATTGGTGATTCTGGTCTGTAATAGAAAATTTACTGTATTAACTTGGACTTACACATTCACATTTGTTTAAGAAATTTTGAGCATCCAACAGAGGAAAAAAGTTAGATAAAGTTAAGTACAGTCATGTGTTACTTAACAGCAGGGATGTGTTATGAGAAATGTATCATTAGGCGATTTCATCATTTTGCAAACATAATAGGGTATATACATAAACCTAGATGGTATACCCTATTATATATCTGGGCTAGAGTATAGCCTATTACTCCTAGGCTACAAACTTGTACAGCATGTTACTATACTGAGTCCTGCAGGCAGTTGTCACACAAATGGTAAGTATTTGTGCAACTAAACATATCTCACCATAGAAAAGGTACAATAAAAACAGGCATTGTAATCTTATGGGGCCACCATCATATACACAATTTGTTGTTGACCAAAATGTCATTATGCAGTACATGACCGTGTCTGCCTTAGCCCATGTTATTATTCTGAGGAAATGCAGAATAGGATTAGAATTGAATTGCTGAATTGTCATCATTAGTTGATAGCCTAATAAGAATATATTGTTCAAGTACAAGGATATCACTGATTTAATTACGTTGAAAATGTAATTCTGAAAAATATCTGTAGTTTTTAAAAATTAAATACTGATACTGTAAACTAAAATTAAATACTCAACTAACTGGTAACTCAGTTAGTTACCAGTTAGCTAAAGGCATCTCTTTTATCATGCTGAGAACTACCCTGGGATAAACCAAGGAAAATATGGACTTTGAGCCCCCTCTGGAGGAAAGACAGAGAGCCCTCCCCTGTTGGTCTGACAGCAAATTATTTCTTTTCTAAAGGTTAGAAATAAGGGAAAAAATCATCTAATCAAATTGACTTTTAGAATTAATCTTATGAAGCCCAAGTCTATAGCTTTTTTTTTTTCATTAATCAGTATTTTTTATTATGGTTTTGTGGGGTACAGTTAAGGGTTAGGTGTACAATTACGTTTCATTCAGGCACCCTGTTGATAAGAGGTATTTTCCCATCCCCCAACAGATATTTACTACTGTTAATGATAATGGACACAATAAGTATATTTGTTTCATGAACATAATAGCCTGAAAAATCCCATACTGCAAAATATTGTATGCGTTATAATCACTAAGAAACCAGCAAACCTTAAAAACAAACAAAATTCATTCATTCATTCTATAAGTGTTTATTGAGTATCAATTGTATACCAGGCACCATTCTTGATGATGATAAAAAAATAAACAAAGCCCTTACCCTTATGGAACTCACATCAGAACAGACAATATTAAGCATCAGCTCTGATCTATGCCTTTCCCTTAGGAAACATTGGAGAATGAGTGAAGCTCTGAGTATGGAGACAGAGAAGCAAAGATATTGGTGAACCTGGGGAACTCTTCAAAAGTTGGACTGTGCTACACCCTTAAAACAGGAATACACAGAATCTCTTACGCCCCTACACATGAAAAGTAATTACTTTCACTATAGATGATGAAGAACCTGTTAATAAAAGTTGACAGGCTTGTTTTGGAAGCTATTGCATAGCCTTACAAAGCCTCTGGGCTGAAGCAATCCTTGAATAAAAGTCTGTCTCCACCCAGACCAATGTTTCCAAACATTTCTACAAATGGGAAAGAAATAGAAGAACCCTAGGGCTTTTCAGAAGGACATGCAGCTAGACTAACGTCTTCAGTGGTGTCGGTGATTTTGAGGCAACTCTGTCTATCCATCCATCCATTTATATCTGTGTATTACTCACTATGGACAAGGCAATTTAGGGGAGACAGTTGTAGGAAAGATAGGTAGGATTCTGACCTAATAGAGCTTTCCAGTTCTGTGAGGAAGAGGCAAATAATTACAGCCAATTGTAAGAAGCGGTATAGTGAATCACGCTTTTGGCCTATTTCTCATCTTGACCAGGGACCACACTGGCTGGTGCCTAGCTGGTGTGAAAGACACGGCAGTCAGGGTCTATCAGCCTTTGTGACCAGCACAGACAACTTATTTCTAGTGTGTTAAGGAAAGCAATATTTCCTACACCCAATTTAGATTGTGGGCCAGCTGTATTCATTTGCTTAACACAGCATTTTGTTTTTGCATATGTATTGATTTTGCACACATGCTGTCTAAGTGCCCCCAGAACACTGCCTGCAGCGTTTTGGTGAGGTTGACAATCAGTTGCCCTGTCTCTGGTCATTCTGACATGAGAACACACTGAAAGAGCAACAACCAAGTAAGTAATTGCCTCCAGCACACAAAGACCGCAGACACATGGTTGACGTTAAGAATCTAGATTCAGCTAGTGGTTTTCAGGGTAAAACAACTGCACTGACAGAGATTTTCTTGATGTCTGATTTAAGGCTTGTAGAAGACCCCAATTTATCGGCTCAAGTTGAGAATGTCCTCTTTTCAGCCCTTTGTTAGCTATAAATGAGTTCTTCCCGGCAAATAGCACTACCAAAATTCATATTCAAGATATCTAAAACTGAAACTGATGTCAAAGTCAATATCATAGTCAATTGCAATATTGACAAGCCCTGGTGGGAGTCTTCAGAGTTGACTCAGAATATAGCAAAGGCATCTCTTTCACCTACTCCTTAGGATTCATATTTTAAGGTACTTATGAGAAAGAATCTCTAAAAGGAAATATTTAGAATATAACTTTCAAATTAATGTTTTATTATAACAATAATGGGGAGCAAACATTTACTGGGTACTTACTATGAGTCAAGTACTAGTCTAAGACACAGGTATACATGTATCAGCTTATTTAAATCTCACAACAGTTCTAAGAGTTAGACTCTTATTATCCTCTTTTACTACTGAGAAGATTATGGACAGGAAAGTTGAGGAACTTGACCAAGATCACAGAGCAATGAGTGGCAGAAAGAAGATTTGGAGTCAGACAATTGGCTCCACAGCCTGTACACTTGACTATTTCTTTTTTCTGCCTCTCTTGAGAGAATTCTGAAATACTCAAGTACTATAATACTAAACAATTGTTTGCTAAGGCAAACATTGCACCACAAGTCTTAATTTATATAACTTTTTCCATTTTCTTTTTATTTTTAATTTTATTAGCTCTGTTGAGATCATAGGCCTGAAAGTACCCTTGAGCAATTTTCTACTCTAGGTTTAGTTAACAGAGTATTTGTAAATAGAATCATAGACAACATCTGTCTTAGCTCTTTGGGCTGCTATAACAAAAATATCATAGGCTGAGTAATTTATAAACAACAGAAATTTATTTCTTGCAATTCTAGAGGCTGTCAAAGACTAAGGCACCAACACTTTCATTGTCTGGTGAGGTCTCACTCTGTTTCATAGATGGTACCTTCTCACCGTGTTCTCACATGGTAGAAAGGGCAAACACTTAAGCCCCTGGGGCCTCTCCTCCAAGGGCACTAATCCCATTCATAAGGGTCTACCATCATGACCTAATCACCTTCCAAAAGCCCCTATCTCCAAATACCGTCACCTTGGAGGTTAGGATTTCAGTTTATGAATTTAGTCGGAGGTAAGGGGGAGATACAAACATTCAGACCACAGCAACATCTAATTTTGACCCACCTAACTGTAATAACTTTGAAAGAACTACAAGAATTGACTAATATAATATTAGCATATAGTATACCATTAGATGTGAGCTCCTTTCAGCAATCTTATAAACGTGTGAGGGAAAAAAATCTCTTAGAAGATGAATAAATGCAGAATAACCTTATACAACTTCTGTTTAAGGATGTATAGCTTACCAGCTTCCCCAAAGTGAAATATTTGTGAAATAAATTAGGTCTTAAAATGTATATTAGAAACCAGATAGAAGGAAAGAGAGAGATACCAGTCCCTAGACCAAGTTGGCTATTCCACTTGGACATTAATCAGGCTCTGAACTTTATGGTAGCTAAGGCAAATGGATCACAAAGGAGTAACAGAAAGAGGGAGAAAAATGTGTTGAGCTCTTACTGTATGCACATCCTTCTGATGGCCACTTTTCCATACAGCATGTCCGTTATTTGCACAACAGATCCTTGACGTGTAGGTGTCATTATTTTCTTACACATCTAAGTAAGCGGCAGAGCCAGTATTTAAACCAAGCCTGACTTCAAGTTCCATGTGTTTTTTTTATTAGGTTAAGGTTATAGTATTCTCACCCAATAAAGTGATGCATACGATTTATCTGTAGACACCTAGTCTTTCTTTGAGGACTTTTTTTTCATGGATCCTCATGTAGGGAACACTGGGCAATAGCCTAGTAACCTATAATTATTAGATGCTCAGTCAATATTTATGGAATAACATGAATAAATAAATGCATAGATAATAAGCTGTAAGACATCGTTCTTAATTTTGATAAGCTATAGAACTGTTTTTATATGGATGCTCTTATATTAACCTCTATTTTAAAAAAAGCCATACCATGGCATTATAATTCAGTATAAGACATTTGGGTAAAGGCCTAAAAATTTAATATTTTCTATTTTTCCTTTTATTTCGTAGTTTAATTTCTCTAAAGAATAACCTAGACTCCCTTGTCTTTACTTCATCAGCTCCCATTTACTTCTCAACCCACTGAAATGTACTTCACTCTGATTCTGTTCAAGGTCAATAATGAACTCATTAATTCTAATCCAATGGACACTTTGCATTCTCTGTCTTTCTTGATCTCTTGGGAGCATTTAACATTATTAAGCACTTGTTCTTGCTCCTTACCTCTCTGGCTGCTTCTCTGCAATCTTCTCTTTTTCTATCCACTCATTTAGTGTGAGGTTTTCTCACAGACCTATCATGGGTCACTGTTTGTTCTCACTGTCTGCTCTACACCTACCTGGCCGTCTCATCCACTCTCATAACTCCAGTTGCCATTTTCATGCTGAGGATTGTCACATTTGAAAACTTGAGTCAACTATTTTTTATATCCAAGTACCATAAGTGAAGATCTAAGCCAAGATTATATATCTTTAAAATAAGTGGTTTTTTTCTATAGAGTCAAAGGTTCATGTAAAAAATGAAGAAACATTTACATTTCTTAACCATTTCTTGGTAATTAGTCATGCATCAGGAGTCGCTTCTGCATATCTTTAAATACAGCATAGAACTACTCTTTGTGATTGTTGTTGTTAGTGATTTGTTTGACAGGATAGGAGGAAAGCATAGTTATTTAAAGATAAAGTGTAGCCACTCTCAATTGAATAACATTCATAAAGATAAGGTGTCTCTGAAATTGTAATAGAAATCAATGTGAAATAAGATTCAGTTTATAAAATCTTAAATTACAAGCAATTTCCCAAAGCATATCTGTTGTGTAAACGTGGAAATTCACACAAGGAAAAGACGATTGATTGTTTGATTGATTATATAACACGAGTTTCATTCTGTCCAATTGCACATGAATATATTTACAGACACAGCTGGATGGCATTCTGATTTAGAGAACAAGTATTTTCTTCTTTTCACATAATCTTCCTAGAAGCTCTAGCAGAAGATAAGTATTATTTTCCTCATAATAATATCAGACTTAGCGATTTTATTCTTAGTCAAGGATTTAGTGTCAGAAAGTTTTAGTAATAATTAACAATGTCTTAGTAAAGTTGAGATACTACTTTAGTCCTATCTGGCTACTTCAAATCGTGCACTTATGTTCCAGATTCTGAAATAAAAAAGGGAGATGGGGAAAGAATTATTTAACTTAAATTATTTAAATTCTAATAACTGAGTATCCACAGCGTTAAAACATTAACTTTACATATTGTAAATTTCACATGCCTTCAAATAATATGTCCGCTTAAGTAAGCATTAGTTAGATGTACAGATTAACATGGCCCAAGTTCTTTACGTGTTAACTTAGAAATTGGAGCTAAATCTTTATGGTCTTCATGGAAATTAATTCTCTACTATTGATTGATTGATTGACAGGGTCTTGGTCTGTCGTCCAGGTAGGAGTCCTGGCCTCAAGCTCTCCTCCCACCTCAGCCTCCTAAGTAGATGGGACTACAGGCGTGCCTCTACTTTATTAAAAACAAATGCTGCTTCCTCTCCTCATTTCAGAGCTTTTGAACATGGCTGTGACAAGTGCACTTTATTACACAGTGTGTTTTGCCATTGTTTTCAGCAATTTGCATAGACTCTATCCCAGGTAACCTGATAGTAAGAGTACATGAGGAAGGAGGGGATATAGTTTCTGCCTCTCTGCCTCTGGTGGGGCTGCTAAGATATCAGAAGTCTAAACAACTACCCTGGGTCTTGGCCGTCCAAGCTTGCAGCAGAGTCAGGGACAGGAATTCTGACCCACTTCTGTGTCTGGTATATCTTCACAGTGCAGAGGTTCCATGCCAGTTGGTTTTCTTTGAAATAACTTACTAATTTCTTCGGATTTCAACTATAGTAAATAACTTGTTAAATAAAAATATTCGTATTAAAGGGGAGAAAAGAAATTACTTCCTTTAGCAAACGAGACTGTTATATTCAAATTTAATTAACCAAGAAGCCCCCAAACCACAGAGCGTGTCACCCAGCACTGACAATTAATTAGCTTTGCTCCGAAAGAGCTACAGGTACTGAGAAAAGAGTTACGGATTAAAGGCTTTACTTGCTCTGCAAAGGCCGCCCATTTCTAGCTCTCACACCTTGATAGCAGTCTGCTGCTCCAGGCTCCAAATTATATATGAAGTGTGTAATTTCATGTCACTTTTTAATTTCACGTGATTAAAATATGGGAAAAGTGAGAATAAAGCTCTATTTCTTTTTAACATAAAGATGTTCAAAATGAACAACACAACTGCTTTTTAGTTTCTTGTGCTTTTCAAAATAATTTTCTATCAAACAGCTAAGGATGATAAATATTAAGGAAAACTCCTGAGGAATAAACGGCCACCCTTGCCTTTTAAATGGGCTACCTGTTTATGGTAGGTCATACAGCTTCTTCCTTTTTTTTTTTTTTTTTTTTTTGAGTAGGAGTCTCACTCATTGCCCAGGCTGCAGTGCAGTGGCACGCTCAGTTTCTTCCCTTTGACATTACATTGACATATGTATAAATGATTTAACTAGAAACTTACTGGAGTTAGCATTTGAAAGGCAGCATGATGTAATGAGAACATTAGATTCATTAGATTCTTTTTTTTTTCAACTGTAAAGATGAGGTCTGGCCAAGTTGCCCGGTCTCTTGCCTCCCCCTCCCAAAGTACTAGGATTACAGGTGTGAGCCACCGTGCCTGGCCATTATTAGCGTCTTAAAATCAAATGATCTGGAATATGCTTAGTCCTTGAAGGAATCTTAATTTTAGTTGGATAGTCCTTACACTTTAGAAGATACACATACATATTTGATGGACAATTGTTTCTCAGTAGAAAAATCAGGCACT
Organism: Carlito syrichta; assembly: GCF_000164805.1. Taxonomy (NCBI): domain Eukaryota; kingdom Metazoa; phylum Chordata; class Mammalia; order Primates; family Tarsiidae; genus Carlito; species Carlito syrichta. The sequence goes on along the minus strand of NW_007252896.1, from coordinate 168,600 downwards.
GGCCTTCCACAAGGAAACAACTGAAATAGCTGGGTTGTAGATACTTGGTTTCTTCAGTCCCATTCAATGAGACAAACCAGTTCTCTATTATTTATCTTTATGAAAAATATCAATAAGGTCAATTAGCTAAAAACATTTATGTCTGGTTTGGGGATGGGTTTTTAAACTTACATTTACGTTTACTTGGGTCTGGTGTCCTAGGTGTTGACAGTTTTTAAAATTCATGTATTGAGCCCAATTGGCAAAAGTGTGACTCAGGAAGATATAAGAAGTTACCCAGTTTCTCTGGTGCTAAGCAGGCATAGGGCTGGGCAGATCAGGTCAAGAACATAAAAATCTGCAGACAGGGAGCATCTGATCAGAAAGGATTGATGGTCAGAAGGTCAGTTAGCACAGGGAAGAGTGTGTGTGCACCTAAGTGCGGATGAGAAAGAAAGTCAGGGAGATCAACCCAGGCTGGAGCTGAGGCTTGCAAGGAGATCTAACAAGCAAGCAGTGACCAAGATGCAGGAGATCAGAAAGCTAAAATCAGGAAGTCCAAGACACAGGGGTCAGCACAGACTAAATAACAGGAACAAGAGCTGGTAGAATTGAGGCACAGGTTTGACCAGGTCATCAATAACCTGGGTACACAATCCCTGGCATGAGGTCAGAAAGCAGGCAAAACTCTATCCCATAGATAGGAATGGGGTGAGGTTTCCTGCCCCTCCCCCCCCCCACTTTCTCAGGTAGGGACTTCTCACCTACCATTGCCCAGGGCATTTGTATTCAACATATTTCAAGCAGGGTACCCTGAAGGCACACCCTCAGACTTTTGTGTTCATTATGCTTTTCCCTCCCTGGTAAAGTTCTGAGTGTGAGCAAAGGGCATGTGGCTTTGTAGGTCTGAGTGTGCAGGTAATAAAGCAGCTACAGCTATAGAGTTACAAGCTAGTGTATCTGTGTCACATGGCATCCAAGGCAGTTTATAAATTGGTAATACGCTCCTTTAGACTTTTCTATTCCACGTGAATTGTGAATATGTTTTGGTTTATTCCATCTTCTAATGTCCTTGGAAAAGTAGAGAGCTCTGTCTTAAAAATATGAAAAATTGCCAAGGCTTGAAGCAAACTGCCACCTTCTTGAGGTCATACATTCTCAGAAACAGGACTTATCTCTTATTTTTTCAAGACAGTATCTTGTTTGGTCACCCAGGCTTGAGTGCAGTGGTGCAGTCTTAGTTACTTCAAACTCCTGGGCTCAAGCTATCCTCCTGTCTAAGCTTCAATCCTCACCTGTAACTGTAACTATATAGGTGTACACCACATACTCAGTTATTTTTAAATTTTTTTTGTAGAGATGTACCTCTCTGTTTTCAATGAGCGTTTTCCTCTACATCTTGACCTGGAACTTGTTTTGGCAGTATTTGGGTCTCGCTGGACATACAGAAATAAAAAAGTGTAATAAGATGAAGTCAGCATGTCCTTGGGCTGCCCATAGAGCATGGAACCAATTTGTCAGGTTCTGGATGAATTTAGGTAGAACCTAAATTCCCAGCCTACGTTCATTAGAAATGAGTTCCCACCTTTCTCTTTGGTCCTGAAACCCAGTTCCCGCAGATGTCACCTTAACCACTAGTGAAGCAGCTCCATTGGCGTCCCCATCATAGGACATGTTAAAGGAGGCCTTGAAGATCAGCCACAATGTCTGCTATCCCCTGCCATGAGCCCAGAGATGAGCTGAGACCAGGGGACAGCAAGACTTGGGGACAGACTGCTGTATAATGAGCTGCGAGGGTTTAACCCCAGGCAAGATGAGTAGAAGAGTCACTCTCAAAATGCTCCAAATCCCAAGTGAGCCCTGGGAAACCACAGTGTCAGCTAGACCAACAGCATCTGCACTTATCAAAAGCACTTATCATAAACAGAGGCAGGAGATGCTTCCCATTGAGCTTCTGAGGCAAAAGCTCTCAGCAAGGCATAGATTCTGCCACTGACAGAGTATTTATTTGGTGTTTCTAAAATCGAAATCCACAGCCAGGAAATAACAAACTCATGCTCTGTACCTCTGTTTAGCCATCCATGCCAACAGCTAATTTTTTTATTAAACACCTTCTGCTTTATTTTGGCATATGAAAGTGTCTATTTTCATACAAGAAGCTCAGCTCAGCAAACACTTCCACAGGTACTTGGCTTTAAGCAAAGGAGGTTTTACTTTGAATAGCTTTTATTTAAAAATTAGTTTATGAATGGGCTTCTTTTTATTTTCATATTTTAGTCATATTTTCATTTTCTCATAAGATTCCTACTCTGATGATGAAAAGATGCAGACACTAATGGATTAGCAACATCCACCAACAGTGTGGTTTCCAAATACTGCTTTTTACCTTTTTTGTACCTTTGGGCATGACTGAATGGTGTGCTGCCCAGATAACAGTTCAGGAAAAACTCTGGTCTCCTACCTGATAATAAAGCTCTTCAGCTATGTAGTGGGTTTACCTGCTGTGTGTCTTCGGCTTCTCCCAGTTCCTCTTTATCTCTGCTGCTGTGGAGCCAATATAAAGTTATCAGTAACATTTGGTGGTGTGGATTCTTCTCATCTGTGCAATTTAGTAGGCGACATCTTAATACCGAACTGCTGCTGGGTGACTCCAACATGACTTCAGTGAGATTTATAGCTTATTGATTGCAGTTCCTTGTGTATGATTGTCACTCAATAAATACTGATTGGTTGAATTTCCCAGAGCACTGAGACTCATTTGAAGCAGCTTCCGGCATTCTTTTTTGTATGCAGAGGGAGAAGCATGAAGCGATGGAAGACAGTACTTAATGTTGTCTGGTGGTGGTGGTAGTTGTTGTTATTGTTGTTATTATTATGCAAGGACCAGGTTGTAGGAATGGAGAGGCCATTTTCATATAATTTGCCTTTTATATCCTAATTCTGGCCATGACCTAACTCACTCAGCTGAGACATTTTCCCCCTGTGATATGGAGGTATGTTGCTAAGCAACTAGATTAGTAATTGGTAAGTGCTCATATATTATTTGATTTGAGTTACAGACAAAAAATATGTAACTAGTTTTTTCCTCTTCATTATTAGACAAATAATTATCATTTGTTTTGTTTGGGGGTTTTTTTGCCCAAATAAAATAAAATAGCTGCTTTCACCAATCAAAGCATGAATCCAAGCCCCAGGTATGAGAATTGCTAATCCTTTGACCATGGGCAGAATCAAGTCACTGCTAAGCCTTTAATTTTTTTAACCTGTGACTTGTGGCTAAATATCCTCCCTGCTTGCCTCCCCGGGCCAGGTTAAGGATGGATGTGATGATGTTTTAGAAAACATTTAGAAAAATTAAAACATTCTAAGGTCTAAGCATTATCTGGAACTCCAGGGTACCTAATCTTGGGACTTTGCATCTGTGTAACACCAAAGGCTGGATTGATTAAGAAGTGCTGAGTGAAGACACACTATCCCTTCAGCAAGGCACAAAGCCTTCAAGCAGGTCTGGGGGCTACAGAAGAAAGTCAACACGTGGTATTGACCCTGAATGAGTTAACAGTGCAGTGACAGAGGCAAGACAGAAGCAAAAGACCCCATAGCAAAGCAACATCTCCTGAAGCGTTTAAACATAAGCTATATCCCCTCAAGATCAACTGCTATAAGACTTCAGGATGATGACCTGTAAGGGCTGAAGTCATTGAAGAAGTCTACTTGCACAAGTCCTTGAAGCATGGAGAAATTTTTAAGAGAAAGATAAGGGTAAATTCACAGTGATGATCGCTATGGGTTAACACTGTGCATTACCTTGCAGAAATCATAACATTTTCAAATTACAACAGTGATTGTAGTATTTTTACACAATATTGTTTGAGGCTAATGGTCAACCATGTTTTGCCTTCTAGCAGTAAATATTTTATTTGAAGTCATGTCATAAATTATCTTCCTGCACTAATGAAATGGGTCATTTACATAAAAATCAGAAAAACTCCCAGACCCATATGCTTGTCAGTCTCTGGAGACATGGAAATGACCTCCCTGACAGCCAATTAGAAAATAGAAAGGTGAAGAAGATGCTCTTGTTCCCAGTTTGGAGAAGCTCCAGAATGACTAGCATGCTTCGTGGCTGTGCCAGAGCACTTTCACATAGGTGTTATTTAAAAACGAAGTGTTACTGGTGTTTGTTCTATGTGGGTGGAGATCACTGTTTCTAGAAGCTCTGCTTCAGAACACAGGATCTTGTCGCATATCCCTGCTGTTTATAATCTGTTTTATTATGGTCTCCCCCTGTCATTGACCCCATGGATTTCCTAGGGGCTGCTTTGATCTGTCATGTCATCACTCATTATCAGATAGTCTTAATCCTCAGAGCATTGAAATATTTCTATAATGGCATGTGAGCCATGGTAGCCCATGGCAGCACCAGTCATTTTCACATTACATTGCAGCTTGGATCATCCTTCACATGGAGGTTCTGTGCCTGCCGTCCTCCCACACCCACCACCTACCCCCCACCTGGGTCAGGACCCTTTCTGTGCAGCAGGTGCAGAGGCTCTGAGAGTCTCTCAGTTTTTCAGTTGATATCTCACCCATCAATTGTCTAGGTTGGATTTAGTAGAGCTTGAATGACCTCTTAATCTTTATAAATCTTTTGTCCATCTATCTGAGCATCCTGCCCTTGAAACCCCTCAGACAAGATGAAATATTTTTAGGATATGATTAGCAACACATGGCACATAAAATTTTAAAAAGGACAGAGGTCTTAAGAATGACTGTATTGCCTGATTTTCCTGCCAGTTCCCTAAGGAAAGTTCTATTCTTCCTGAAGCTAATAGTATTATAGTTCCTAGATACTAAGGATGGTAGACTCCTATTCAATTCTCATGAGATATACTTAGAATGAGGGTTTTTTTCATTTAAATATCCCACAATTCTGAAAACCCGAAGTGGTAAGTTTACCAAATAGTCCATCACACTAATGCAAAAATAAATAAATAAAGTCAGAAAATTCCCATAAATTTCCCCTCTAATCTGTACAACTGAGACCTAAGACTTTCCTCAGACTTAAACCAGTTAGATCCACTAGGTAAGTGTTAACTTTATTCTTCTAGATCTGGGCAGATCTGGCCAATGAGAACAAGTAAACCATGACTTGTGAAAGTTTCAATTCTAAACTGATTCCTGAATTCACACATTGTCATATTGATGTGTTAGGGGAGTTGTCTTCCACGTGACATGAGTAAGGATATAGAGAAAAAGGGCTGGTGCTTTAGCCCTTAGGAAGCACTGAGCTCACTGGGTTTAAATTCTTGCCAAGTACAGACTATGGCTCTTCTTGTCACAGCCCGCTCCTGTTTAGCGTGGCACCACTTTCTTTATTGGTGTTCAGTAAATATTAATTTCATCCTGCTAGAGAGACTATCTTTTCCCTTGAAATAAGGCACAGATAGTTAAATGAAGCTAATGGATATTTAAAGATGTATGCTGGGATGAATAGCTTTAGGAAATATATGATACTATTCTTGGTAAGAACAAGACAGGTAAATATTGCTTATAATGGCTTTTAAGGTTATTTTTTTTCCTTTTCTTTCTTTTTTTGCTATTTGAAATCCTATAAAAACAACTCACTCATCTGTTTTTATCCCTATTAAAAAAAAAGAACTTGTACGGCATTAATTACATAAAATACACTTCTAGCCAAAATGGTTTTACCTTTTCAATTCTTTCATGACTGCCTCTCTTTTATGTCCTTGAATAATACAATTATACATGAATGATTTCTAAACCTTCACCTTCACTACCTGTGTGTCATTGAAGTGCTATATGAAAAGAGCTGAAGCTGCTGACCTCCAAGTAATTGGAATATATAAAATAGAGATCAAGCAGCTGGTTATAATGATGTCAAAATTAAAATAAAATGCTAGTATAGAATATGTGGCTATAGAAATGTGATTCTATTAATTTCAATATTCTGAAATTCTCCTGATATATATTTATTGTATGTGCACATTTTAATAAAATAATTTTAAGTATATTCTCAAAATGATTTCCTCTTTTACTGTTTTTCTGCATTGAAGCCAACAGAGACTTCCCTAAATGGAATGGAGTTTCCAGGGAATCGTTGTGGAATCTCTGCTTGGGAAGGGATTCTGGAAATCATCTGGTTTTCCCTTTGCATGTAGTCCTCTCCCTCCTATTCCCTGTAAATGGTTTTCTACCCACTACTTTGCCATTTTCAGTGGCAAAAAACTCACCATTTCATGAAACTGGTTTCTCCCATTTTTAGAAAAAGGTCCCTTATACTCATGAAGCTAAATATGCCTTTATGTTTCATCTCCTGCTTTGCTACTTATGTTATATAAATCTAACCCTCATTCAGATATGATAAGGGACACATAGACCTAGATTTAGTCTTGACTCCACTACTTATTATGTATCATATTTCTTTAAAGTATCATTTATTAGTGTACTAAACCCTTTACATGCATTGTCTTATTTGATTTTCATTAAAAAATGTATAGAAGAAGGTGCTATTTATGCTTTATATAGAAACTGAGGCATGTCAATAATATTTATAATAGTAATGATGATAATGATAGCATTATTATGTGCCAGGCATTGTGTTAATAAGCCCTCTGTATACATTATCAGAATTTAAATATCTTGCCTAAGATTATCTACCTCGTATCTCAGGAAGCTAGATGCTCAGAATCAGGTCAGATACTGAAAGTCTTCTGGATTTAACTTCCTTGGGTCTCTTTTTTTGGTCTATTAAGTGTGTGGGGGGGGAGGGTGATATTATCTTCCTCATAAGATCTTCTGAGATTCAAAAAATGATTTATGAAAGTATCTGAACTCGTTGCTTGAAAAATGCTTCCTCCTACCTGTTATTTATTCACTTCTTTAAAGAGTTTTTTAAAGGGGTCTTCCTTCTTTTTCTAGGTTTCTATTCTCCAGCTATCTCCAGTTTTTTTAGTCTTCATTCATACATTCATTCATTCATTTATTCTTTCAGCAAATACTTAAGAGCTCTCTTCCCTGTTGAAACATTCCAGAGGGGAAAGAGATATTAACCAATAAACATGATAGCTAAGTAAATCATCTGCTTTGGTAAAAGAAACTAAGTGCCATGGTTGTAGCCAACCAGGATAAGGGAAATTAGGAGTCTGAAAGTGGGTGGCTGGTCAACAAATTATTCTAAAATTTAGTGGCTAAAAGCAACAATAACTATTTGCTGTATCTCATGGTTTCTGGGGGCCAGAAGTTGAGACAAGACACAGTGGGTGTGGTTTGTCTCTGCTCCATGAAGTCTGGGACCTCAGGCAGAAGACTTGAAGGATAGACTCTAGAATCAGCTAACGGCTTATTCATTTATAAGTCTGGCAGTTGATACTTACTATCACTTGGGGTCCTACGTTCTTTTTCACCTGACTCTCTCCATGTGAACCAGGTCTTCCTCACAGCATGGAAGCTAGGTTCTCAGGGTGAATGTCCTAAGAAAGAGCCAGGTAGAAGCCATGTTGCCTTTGTAACATAACCTCGGAAATTCTTTTTTTTTTTTTTGAGTTGTAGTCTCACTCTGTTGCCCAGACTGGAGTGCAGTGGACGCTCCCGGCCACTGCAGCCTCGACCTGCTGGGGCTCCAGCGATCCTTCCGTCTCAGCCTTCCAAGTAGCTGGAATTACAGGCATGTGCTACCACACCCAGCTAATTTTTTTTTTTTTTAATTTATTGTAGAGATGAGGTCTCGCCAAGTTGCCCAGGATTACAGGCTGAGCCACCAAGCCCGGCACCTTGGAAATCCTACAGCATTACTTCCATCACATTTTGTTGGCCAAGGCAATTTCAGAGCTCCACTTGAGTTCCAGGAGAAGGAACATAGATAACCCCCCCCACCACCTCTCAACAGAGGAGTATCAATATCATGTTATATGAAGAGCATATGGGAGATACATTTATGCTGTCATCTTTGGAAAACACTGTTTTCCATGATGAGCAAGGCAGGTTCATTGATAAGGTAACATTTGAGCAAATTTTTTTTTTTTTGAGTTGGAGTCTCACTTGGTCGCCCAGACTGGAGTGCAGTGGCCAGTCCTGGCCACCGCAGCCTCGACCTGCTGGGCTCCGGCGATCCTTCCGCCTCAGCCTTCCGAGTAGCTGGAATTACAGGCATGCACTACCACACCCGGCTGATTTTTTTATTTATTGTAGAGATGAGGTCTCGCTGCCCAGGCGGGTCTCGAACCCGCAGGCTCAGGCAATCCACTCACCTCAGCCTCCCAAAGGCGCGGGATTACAGGCTGAGCCACCAATCCCGGCTTGAGCAAAGATTTAACAAAAGCAAGGGAGAGAGCTCTATGCCTATCTCTATCTGGGCAGAGCATTCCAGGTTGAAGCAAGAGCCTGTGCAAAGGCCCTGAGGTGAGACTATATCGGGAGTATTTGGAGGCTAGTGTAGCTGGAGCAGAATAATCAAAGAAGAGAGTAATAGGAAAAGTGGTCTGAGAGATATGGGAGGAGGGGGAAGATCATGTAAGACCTCGTAAGCCATTGAAAGTACTTTGGCTTTTTCTCTAAGATGGGGAGCCAAGTGGAGGGCCTTGAGTGAACTTAAGTTTTAAAAGAGTTACTCTGGCTAATGCATGAAGAATAGACTGATGGGGGTTACAAAAGATGGAAGACAATGAGGAGACTGTTGCAGCAATTCAGCAAGAGAGGTCCATGGCTCAGAGCATAATGGTAGCAGGAAAGCTGGTGAAAGGTGGTTGGATCACAGATCTATTTTGAAGTTAGAACCAACAACATTTCCTGATGGGTTAGATATGTGAGAAGAAGGGGAGTCAAAGTCAAAGAAGTCATTGGAAGGATGGAATTGCCATTTTCTGATATAGGAAAGACTGAATATATGACAGCTTTGCAGGGGAAAAAATCAGGACTTCAGTTTTAAAGATGGCGAGCTTGAGATGTTTAAGATACACAGGTAGAATTGTTGAAAAGGTAGTTGGAGACATACAGAAGGAGTTCCAGCAAGAAGTCCAAGCTGGAAATAGAAACAAATGGAAGAATCATAGGCATAAGGATGTTATTTAAGTCATGATCCTGGAGGAAAACACAAGGGGTTGAGTAGATCTGTAAAGAGGACAAGAAATGAGCCCCGAGGCTCAGGGGGGACACCTTTAGGTGGTTGGGCAGAAGAGAAGGAACTAGGGAAAAAAAAAACTGGAAAGAAACAATCAGAGTGTCCTGGAAGGCTGGAGAAGACAGTATATCAGGGAGGAAGGAAATGCTGAGTGCTCTGATAGGTCAAGATGGGGCTGAGGACCATTACATGTAGCCATCATGGTGGTCATTGGTAACCCAGACAAGAGCAGTCTCAGAGGAGTAGTGGGACAGATGCCTGATTGAAATGAGCTTGTAGAGAAAGTATGAAGGAGAGGGATTGGGGGAAAGCGAGCCTACACAATGCTTTCTGTGAGTTTTGCTGCCAAGATGAACCAGAAGTAGAATGATAGCTGGCTGAGAAAGAAGAATCAGAAGTGTTTGTGTTTTATTTATTTATTCATTCATTTCTTTATTTATAGTGACAGGATCTCACTCTGTCACCCAGGCAGGTGGAGTGTAGTCAGTGGTATGATCATAGCTCACTGTAACCTCGATCTTCGGTCTCAAGCAATTCTCCTGCCTTAGCCTCCCAAGTAGCTGACACTACAGACATGCGCCACTGCATGTGACTAATTGTTTATTTTTTCCAGAGACAGGGTCTCATTGTGGTGCCCAGCCTTGTCTCAAACTCTTGGCTTCAAGGGATCGTCCCACTCAGGCTCCCCAAGTGCTGGGATTATAGGTGTGAACCACTGTGCCCAGCCATATATATTTGTTTTAAAGATGGGAGAAATAGCTGGGCTCGGTGGCTCAGCCTGTAATCCCGCGCCTTTGGGAGGCTGAGGTGA
>NW_007252896.1:115768-158457 GCF_000164805.1 Carlito syrichta | reverse complement strand
GGTGGCCGGGAGCGGCCACTGCACCCCAGTCTGGGCGACAGAGTGAGACTCCAACTCAAAAAAAAAAAAGATAGGAGAAATAGCAACATGTTTGTATTCTGATGGGAATGATCTAGTAGAGAGTGAACATTTGATATTGTAGGGAAAAGAGAGAGGAAGGAACCCTTGGACTGATGTCCTGGGGTAGGCTTTAATTTCAAGAACCCTTGCTTTTCTCCCGTGCAGAGGATGTGTGGGGTGAACATGTGGGCATGGGAGGGAGAGATAAGAAAAACAAAAAAGCTACCAGGCTTCTCCCCTTTCTAAGTTTCCTTTCTGTGTCCCTTCCTTCTCCCTTCTATCTCACCATTTGGACCAGGACCCCCAGCTGGCAGGGGAGTAGGGACTGCTACCAGGTCCTTCTTCCACTGTACAAAAGGATCCTAAATATAAATAGATAAACCACCTTTAGTTCAGATCATCTTCTTCCTCCTCCTTCTCTGAGACGTAGGCAGCCTGGCTTGAAAGTACAGAGGGCTCGCTGAGCAGAGGTGCATGCCGGTGTCAAAAGAAGGCAAGGCGATGCCTCCTGTCGCTGACTGACACACACCCAGGATGAGTCGCTGATCATTTAGGGGGAGAATCGCAGAGAAGAATGAAAACTGCCAAGAGACGCACCAGGCTCGTCATTGAACAATTCCGTTTCACCCTTAATTTTAGAAGGAAAGCATCAGGAAGAGTGTCAATGAAATCATGAAAAAATATATTCCTCATTTTTTCCTTTCACTGATTGGAAGAAGAAAGCATTGTGGAAGTCTCCTTCCAGTGCCCTTCATTTCTCCTCAACCTACAATAGAGTTCCCTGAGTTTGCCACATGGTATTGGGACTAGGGCTATCTTTCCATCAAAATCTATTATCCCGTCCCTCTGAATTTCACTCTTGTGAAATCGATTTTCAGTTTTAAGACTGAGAAAAATTAAGCTTTGAAATGATAACATCATTTGCTATATTTGTGCAGTGACAATTTTGTAACCCAGGGGATTTGTCAAAAGCATGACACTCACTGTTGCAAAATTCAAACCAACTGTGCCAGATCATGAAGAGACACTGGGGTCAGGGGGAGAGGATGGAGGTGCTGATTTTGCCTTTCAACTTGCCTTTCCTACAACCTGTTATGTAATTGGTGGGAACATTGGGTGGATTATAAGATTTTTATCAGTAGAATCATCATCAGGGTAATCCCTTTGTTTTAAGTAGCAGCTCAAGCATTTAATAGCATTTGATATGAAATTTGGAATTCTTAGAACAAGAGTACAGTGTGGAAACACCAACAATTAATCCAGAAATGAGTCTATGATAGCCTGTAAATGCCTTTGCCTCATGCCATTCCTTGCCTTGTTTTTTTTTCTTCCTTTCTAGAATAAGATGATCATGTTTTAAGTGTTACAGGGTACTTGAATGATGGAAGATGTCATGTGAATAGCCAGTGTTATTAATGATACCAGCCACCTCCTCTCCCACCTTTCCCTGTCTGCACCCTCTGTGCCCCGTTATGGCCTTGACCCCTCACTCCTAGCACTGGCCCATGAATTGTGTTTTGTATTTAAAGACCTCCCTGCACAATAGTGTGTTATCCACATGAGCAGCCCATAGTCTCAGCACCCTGCACCCTAGCTGGAGTTTATACTCTGAATTGGTGCTACCCTGCTGAAACCTCTTTGATTTATATTTTCCCCGTTGCACCCGGGCTTGTGTTTTTCTTCCACAGCCACATGCATCGGGTGCCCTGACTGGCCGCCACATGGTTCTTCATCAGACTGGTTTGGATTTTACAGGGTGTTAGAGTTTTTAAATTGGCTCACCAAGTCTCTCACACTTGGGCTTATAGAAGTTATGGAATGATTAACTTAATAGGTGCTGTTTATCCCCAAAGATGTTCAGCTTTATTCATGCTTAAGCTGAGTGTTGGCAGAAAACAAACAATTCTTTGTAGATCGTGATTGCAGAGCCATGTGATTTCATGACTTTCTTTTGCTGTATAAATGATTGGGTAGCTCATTAAGTTTACTCTGTTATAGTAGGGGGCCACAACAGAGGACACTCAGGATGAGGACAGAAGGAACTCTTAGGCTTCAGGAAGAACTTGGGGGTTCTTTAAGAGAAAGAAAATGAAGTAACCCTAGTGTATCTGACTATACAATAATTTTTCCCTTGTTGTCTCTTACTCTCCTGCAGAGCTGCCCAGAAATTGAATCTGTCTTCTAAGAAGAAGAAACATCGACCTTCTACTTCCGTGGCTGAGCCACCCCTCTTTGCCACTAGCTTCAGTGGGATTCTGCAGACCTCTCCTCCCCCAGCCCCACCCTGTCTGCTAAGGGCAGTCAACAAAGTGAAGGACACCCCAGGCCTGGGCAAGGTAGGTACTGTCCACTGTCACCACTACTTACTCAGAGTGGGGGTTTCTGGATCAAGTTTGGAAAAGAATAAAATGAGGGCTCCAACTTGTTAAAATAAGAGGGTGCTGGGGAGAAAGGAGACAAGATGAAATTCATTTGGAAGTACTATAAAATTTTCTTTGGTGACATACACTAAGTAGTAAATTGAGACATTCAAATTGTTGGAGATCTGATTTGATTTTAGTAGGAAAAAATCCCCCCAGCATTCCATTGTTTGACAGAGCTGTAGCCTTTTAAAGAAAAGGCACAAAGACACAAAAGACAGAGGGAGAGGCAGAGGCAGGAGACCAAGAGAAGGCATAGTACATGGTACAGAAATGAGACATAAAAACGCTTTGTAATTTCCCCATGACGCTTTTTTTTTCTCCCCTTCAGAGAAATCATGATTTCTGCTTTTGAGCTAGACCACCAATGGGATTTCTGGGGAACATTTTCAGTCATGCCTTTCTAGCCAAGAAATGCAATTTTGAATTATTGTAAATACTTAGAAGGAGATGTAGCATCACTCTTACAAAATGTTCCTCTGCTCCATTTGGGATAACTGTATTTTTAACTGTCATCTCTGTACTCTTTCTTCTGAGATAAAGATTTGTAGTTTGGTTGACTCTTCAATTGGAATATAAACTGGGGCTTATACAAACATTCAGCTAAAGAAAGAGATGGCGGTTTTACTTTTCCTTTTCATCCAAAGTAGGATGGTGTGTGTAACCTCTCAGTCCTTTGCAGACTTAACATGACTCTGACCCTGGGCTTCATTTTGGGAAGTTTCTAGTCTTGCTGAAGGGAACAATTGCTAAACTCTGAGGATCAAGATTTTACTTGTTCAGATCACCAACTGCCTATCCCCTGGACACCCAAACATGGTTATGCTCAGATTTGTGGCCTTCAGAAGGCCTCAATCCCTCCGGAGCTTACCCTTGACCCCTCTGGAGTTTACCCTCGGTCCCTCATTTCTCTTGTCCCCTTCCATGCTTTCTCACCCTCAGTCTCATCACCTTGTTGGGAAGTTATTTACTTCATATGATACCTTTCTCCAAGAAGAGTATAAACGTTAAGGTTACAATGAACAGAGCATTGCTTACTCTGATGGAGTGCATCCAGTCCTGGAATTTTCCCTGGCATCGGTCAGGGCAGAGAGTTTTCAGCTGAAGACTTTCCCAGGCCCAGAAGTGAAGTAAGACCCAAGGCAGCAGGGCCTGGGCTAGCTGCGGGGGCTGCTCCAGCATCGCCAAACAGCTAGAAGCAGAAGGAGAAAACAGTGTGGACCAGGACTCCCCTCCTGGAGAGAACTCAAGGGTGGAAGCCACTGAGGAAGGACAATGATACCTCCACAGGGGGGGCATGTAGAGTAATAATGGATGACTGGTGTTCTGCATTCTGAGGGGGTGGGTCCAAGTAACTGCTCTTTTTTAAGTTTCCAATTTTTAATGATGGTAAGATACAGATAACATAAAAATTACCATCTTAATTGTTTTTAAGTGTACACGGGCTCTTGTTTTGGGAAGAAGAGGAGTTGGGAACGCCAGTGCCAGAGCTAACTGCTCTGGACAAAGTGAAATCAAGCTACCAACACAGTCTCCTCCCCATCTTGTGGTCTAAGCAACATCCACTTCTCTTCTGAATAAGTATGAGCAAATATTTCAATGCTATCCCTTTGAAAAGGTGCCAGATTATTAGCCATCCTGGGGTGCTCATACACTCCAATGTAGCCCTGTGCGGGTCACCTCAAAACAACCACATCAGAAACTGTCTTCCTGCATTTATAATACCATAATTCCTAAAAGAGTTGATGTGGATGCATTTTCAGGGCCTCTGTCCCTTCCTTTCCTATCCCTAACCCCCCTTTCTGGAATTCCACGACAAGGGTATCAAGGTGTCGAGGCCAGGGACTTAGAGAGCAGAAAAAGAGTTCCCAGCCAGCAGGATGAACAGCACTTCAGAGAGCTAAAGGGCACTAGTCCCATCTTGATTTCATGAGATACTATATGTAGTGACCGGGTATAAGGGACCTTACAAGGAAGAGTTACACTCGTTAGTAAACTAACATTTGCAAATCATACATTTAATTTTAAAATGAAAGATAATCCACTCATTTGCAATCTGGAATGCAATCAAAGTCTGAGTTTGTCTGTGGAATTGTGTCACTGGATAGAGGTGTCAGCCTGGAGTCCCAGAAGGTGATGGAAGTGGTGACTTCTGTCTGACCAGTGGTCACATGGCAGCTGAGTCCTGCTGAGCATGGGGGGACAGTGGTGGGGAGGAGGGAAAGGTTGGAGGGAGAGAACTCTGCAAGGCAGTGGTAATCATTTATGTTAAAACATGTATCATGATTGAAACAAGAGGTTAACAAGATCCCGGCTCTTCCTGCACAGTGTCTGCTTCTCACAGTGCCATCAGGTTCTTCCTTTGCCATGCCATGTAGGTGCCAAACTGCCTAAGGCCCAGCTTCCTAGACTCCTACTTTTTCTACCTCCACTGGCCTCTTGCTATAATTAGGAACTGCAGTTCTTTTGTTCCAGATGTAAAAATTTCCATCAATTTATCTCTGCTGCATAATTTATATTTTAATATCTCCAAGAAATGCCATAGAGTTTAATATAGAACATAGAAAAAGAAAAAAATAGAACATAAATAATTGGTGCTATATATAAATTGTCATATTTGAAGTAGACAAGCTTGATTGAATTGCCAAGAGCAACTTGATAGGTAAACCTGGGCTGTGGACCTCCTAGGGTAGGGGAAGCAAGGAAGTTCTCACACTTGAAAGGACCCTGAGGATGAGAGCCTTGTCGCTCAGCTTGACCACTGCCTCTCAGGCCTCAACCATCCAAGGCCTCACTCTGGAAACCTGGGAGGTTTTCCAGGTATGGAAGATATTTGATGGGTTTATTTAGAGTAACCCTCTTTTGTAGTAAAGAAGAACACTGAGGCCCAGCGAGGGTAAGAGAGTTTCCAGCGACTTCAGAAGCAGAGCCAGAAGTCAGGACCCTGCAGCCATTTTATTTTCAGCCATATTGCTGGGCTGCCGCTAGATATATAAGTAGATGACCCTTTAAAATTTGAGGTGAGCCGGGCTCGGTGGCTCAGCCTGTAATCCCGCGCCTTTGGGAGGCTGAGGTGAGTGGATTGCCTGAGCCCGCGGGTTCGAGACCCACCTGGGCAGCAAGACCTCATCTCTACAATAAATAAAAAAAAATCAGCCGGGCGTGGTAGCGCATGTCTGTAATTCCGGCTACTTGGAAGGCTGAGGTGGAAGGATCGCCGGAGCCCAGCAGGTCGAGGCTGCGGTGGCCGGGAGCGGCCACTGCACTCCAGTCTGGGCGACAGAGTGAGACTCCAACTCAAAAAAAAAAAAAAAAAAAAAAATTTGAGGTGGAGGCCCCGGCGCATGGGAAGATGGCAGAGCCGGCGACCAAGTCGGTGCTGTTTGTGTGTTTAGGTAACATTTGTCGGTCACCCATTGCAGAGGCAGTTTTCAGGAAACTTGTAACGGATCAAAACGTTTCAGAGAATTGGAGGGTAGACAGCGTTGCAACATCTGGGTATGAGACAGGTAACCCCCCTGGCTACCGAGTGCAGAGCTGCATGAAGAGGCACGGCATTCCCATGGAACCACGTTGCCCGGCAGATTACCAAAGAAGACTCTGCCACATTTGATGACATACTATGTATGGATGAAAGCAATCTGAGAGATTTGAATAGAAAAAGTAATCAAGTTAAAAACTGCAGAGCTAAAATTGAACTACTTGGGAGCTATGATCCACAAAAACAACTTATTATTGAAGATCCCTATTATGGGAATGACTCTGACTTTGAGACAGTGTACCAGCAATGTGTCAGGTGCTGCAGAGCATTCTTGGAGAAGGCCCACTAAGGCTGACCATGTCCTGATGAGCCATCCTCTAGATCCCACTGACGCCCTGCATTTCTCAGTCAGCATGCTAAAATATAATAATTTTCCACAGTCCAAGGCCCCAGCTCTTTCTTCAGCTCACTTACTGTTTCTTACCTTAAAAAATAATGGTAGATGGAGATCTGTTGTGTTTGGCAGATGAATAAATAAAAATCTTTGATTGAGACAGTTTATGGGGTATGTTAGGCATTCTTAAACTATTTGAACCTCTCACTTTGCCCCAGTTACAAAAATAGTGGGACAGGCAACATATATAACAACAAAATAAAGCATAATGAAGTCAAACATCACTTGGCCCAGGTCAACACCTCAGCCTTGAGGCTTAGATAATCTAGTCTACCTCTTCAGTAGGTTTGTGTGGATGGCTTGATGAAGGACAGGTGCCCTCTGCTCCCCTGTGCTGCTTCTCTCTTTGCCCTGGAACCTTTTATGGAGAGACAGTAGCCCCCTCTGTAGGAGCTCATAATCTAAATAGGAGTGTTTTAATTCATGCACACCCATTGTGCACACTTGTATGTGTAAGAAATAGGAAAGAAAGGTATATGGTCTCAGTTCTGAACACCTTTAAAACTTCCTGATTTGGTCTAGTTTATTTCATGAGGAGGTTGACTTATTTGCTCCTATTTGTATCACTTTCCCTCTGAAAACTTACTTACACCCAGAAAGGACACATACCCAGAAAGGACACATTTATGCTGGCTTAGAACATAGCATTGAGGAATGTGTTTTTTTTTTTTTTAATGTACTTGTAACCCAGATGTCAAATATAAATTGACTTAGGTGGGAAAAAAATAATTTAAAAGTTGGAAAGAGTTGTATTTTGTAGGCATGCTTGATATGTTAAGTATTCTTTCATGAGCATTTAATAAATTTATAGGCAAATATAGGTAGTTTTTGTATACTTTGAAATAACCAATGTGAAATTCATATGGATGTATGTCAGAAAAGATTGTTTTGAAAACAAACTGGGTAGTTATAAAAAATACAACTGAGATATGAAAATAAAATAAAATAAAATTTAGGGTGGAGCCAATACTGTCATGGGACCATGGTGGTAGCAAAATAACATTGGGAATCAGTTGCCTTCATCCAGTGGAGAAGGACACACTTCTCTCTTCAGAGTCAGGGCTGGGAAAGAAAGTACAATAATGAACCAAGAATAAAAATACAGAGGGAGACTGGAGGCACTCCATCCCACCCCACCCCTGCCTAATACCCACTCCCTGCTGTTTCTAGCAGCAACCCTCCATCCCCAGTCATTGTAAGCCATTGAGTAGTTCTTAAGTCAAAAGCTTTTTTGGCACGCACGTACACACTCTCACACACACACACACACACACACACACACACACACACACACCACCCCACACACGCACATCTCAGGATCCTCAGCACCAAAGGCAGTTCCTGGTACCCAGCCACTATTTATTGAGCACCTACTATGTGCCAGGTAGTGTGCTCGGCAGTAGGTTTGCAATGATGGACAAAGCAGAGTGCCTGTCCTTATAGCACTTATATCTAGTGTTTTATTCCAATCAAATTTAGAAGTCTCACCAATTTGGAACAATAGGAAGGACAGTCTGATTTAAGGAAAAGTCCAGATTTACAGATTTTAAATGATTCCGTCTAACTTTCAAGTTACATAGAGAAGTGATGTTACTAAGTAGTCTTATAGAGACATTCTTAATGAGTAGATAAAGATGATTAGTGGATCAAAGCAGCTTAGTCCCCATTTATATTTCACTGATTTGGCTTATATGTAAATGATCCTTATAATCTGTTTGAAAATGGTTCCTTCTCCTAAGTCAGTAAATATTCTTCATGAAATTTGTTTGCGCAATTAATTAACATCCATGTTTAAGGTTCATTTGTTAGTGTGTCACAGCTTAATGTCAGAGCTTTTGTCTTTGATTACAAGCTTCTAGAGCAAAGCATGTTATCTGTTTAACTCACTAAGTATAGGGTTCTGCAGCCACCCCATGGGGGGTATGAACACTTTTAAAGGTGAAAACAATAATGGTGACAGTCACATTGGGTTGATGACAACCTGTAGGCTGGATGATTCTCTTCTTCTCAGAAGTGTATTTGAAGGAAAATACAGGAAGCATGAAGGGGAAAAGAGCCTTCTTTTTCCTCGTAATCTTCATGGATGCCTCAGAAGAATGACAGTGTTCAACACCCAGCCTTTTCCCCCTAATCATGTTTTGGGAGTACCAGAAAATTCTCATAGGCAGATGCTAGAAGCAAGAGAACAGACTCTATAGATTTTGGAAGGATTATTAGAAAATTGGAGCAAAAATGAAGAGGAATTGGAGGTGCTCCATCCCACTCCACCCCTGTCCAGTTCCCGCTCCCTGTTGGAGACAGATCAAAGAGACCTTGTCCTACTTGATTCACTCAGGAAATAACTATAAAGACACCACTGAGGGGGACGGGATACAGGGGCAGGTCGACTGCTCTTGGCCACATCACTGCACAAAAAGGGAAGGCATATCCCCATCTCCATAAACTCTAAGCTCCCATGGAAATGTTGAACTGATGTTCAGCCTCAGCCCCCACTCCTGTGCTGTAAATGCTGCTTCCTGTCCTTTGGATCCTGCTTGGCCCAGTCTGGATAGAAGCGCTGTGTCGTTCTGTCCACAGTGGATGCCCATCACCATCCATGCTCACCCAGTGGGTATTTCTGAAATGCTTCACTGCAACTTCATGGGCCACCACACCTGGCTAATTTTCCTGGGCAGTGCAACCCCAAAGCGGGCAATTTGGTGGAGGTGGCAGAAATACGATTAGGAACAAACTTGTTTATCTGGCCAGATTATCTTTCTTATGAAATAAGGGCTGAAGTCATTTTTTTCTGTTCTCTCTAGACATCGATTTTAAGTCACCTGTCTCTTATTCCAGAGCTATTTTTTAAACTCAATGCTGGCATATTTTAACTTCTATTAACACTTATACTTGCTAAATAATCTCTCTTCCTCTCTCTCTCTCTCACTCTCTCTCTCTCTCTCTCTCTCTCTTATACACACACACACACACACACACACACACACACACAGTGCTTGTCTCATGTCAGCAGGTCCTGTATTGTCTAGCTTTAGTTTAACTCTCAACTTTTCCTCATTTGGTGTATAAACCAATAGCACAAGGAAAAAATATATAAAAAGAACCGTGTGTGTATTTTAGTGAAGAATCTTTTTCTTTACAAGTTTATTAATATTTTTAGGGTAGAGGTCATTTAATTACTAAATTCTTGTGACACCATACGAAAAAAAAAGACAATATTTCTATTCAATTCATATTCTGATTACAAGAAGAGAGAAAATAATAAGAGAAAAATTAGATTAAAAGGTACTATGCAGCTAATTTTCTTATTCAGCAAGCAGAAATGGCAAGGACAGCTCTCTTGTTCAGGAAGTGATGCCAGGTTATATCCAAGAGAAAAAAATCTCATGCCCTCCAGTCTACCAAGTCATAGTTTATTTAAACAATATGCAAATTGTCAAATTTCCCATTATCATTTCTGCTTTTCTTCATCCTGAAGCTTTATCAAAGAGAAGACAAGAGAATTGAACCAGGCTTTAAAACCTTTCTTTCAAGTATATATGAAATAAATAATTCAACTGTGATGGAAAATTCTGGACCCCATCAGTCACTTCCATTCTTACACACTAAAGATGGGAAAAGTGAATAGGGAATTCTCTCCTAATTTGGCGTGTTGTTGGGGGAAAAGGGGAGGAAGCTGCAAAAATAATAGATATACATTCATCACCACAGCTAGCCTGATAACTTTGTAAATTAAATTGTTAGCTCTTCTGGGAAATAAACTTGTGTGATCTTCCTCTCCCTAATTATAGTTATTCTTTTCTGTGCTCAATTGATTTTGGTTGAGTCTCCTAAGGTCATGTAGTTAGAGTAGGCTGGCTGTTGTTTTCCTTTCTTTCTGTCTTTCTTTTTTTTTTTTTTTTTTTTTTTGAGTTAGCGTCTCACTCTGTCGCCCAGACTGGAGTGCAGTGGCCGCTCCCGGCCACCGCAGCCTCGACCTGCTGGGCTCTGGCGATCCTTCCGCCTCAGCCTTCCGAGTAGCCGGAATTACAGGCGAGCGCTACCACGCCCGGCTAATTTTTTGATTTATTGTAGAGAGGAGGTCTCGTCTGCCCAGGCGGGTCTCGAACCGCGGGCTCAGGCAATCTACTCACCTCAGCCTCCCAAAGGCGCGGGATTATAGGCTGAGCCACTGAGCCCGGCTTCTTTCTGTCTTTCTTATTTCGACCCCTTCTCCAACTCCATATCTGAAGAGAAAGGAGACTTGGGGAAAATATTCTGACTCATTACTCTTTTTGCCCAGGGATGTAGATTTCCGCCCAGTCCTAATGTGCGCCAGCCTCGGGGCTGCACATGCGCAGTGTGTGGCTGCGCCATCCCAGGAGCCCAGAGCTAGGGAGCGGCAAGTGGTGCCACACGAAGGATCGTGCTGTTTCTGGGGACAAACCTGAGGGACCTCAGCCATGGGCACTTTTTTCTTTGTCATGCCACTCTTGAATATAGCTGTCCTCATTCTTGCAAATGAATGGGAACTATTAGGAGGTTGCTCTGCATTAAAGGCCACAGGACAGAAAAGTCATGATAAGTGTGTAAAGAAAGTGTGAAGTCCTTTTTGCTCTTTATTATTACTGGTTTTTTTAGAGACAATATCTTGCTGCGTCATCCAGGCTGGAGTGCAGTGGCACGATCATAGCTCTCTGCAGCAGCCTCAGATTCCGAGGCTCAAGTGATCCTCCAGTCTCAGCCTCCCCAGTAGTTGGGACTAGAGGCACGGGCCACCACACCTGGCTAATTTAAAAAATTTTGTGTATCTCACTATGTTTCCCTGCCTGGTCTCGGACTCCTGGCCTCAAGTGATCCTCCTGCCTTGGCCTTTTAAAGCTCTGGGATTACAGGCAAGAGCCACCATGCCTGGCTCTTCATTATTAAGACTGTCTTTTAATTCTGCTAATCAGGTTGCTTGGATATAATTTTCTGTTGTCTTCAGATCAGATGGAGAACTAGAAGGGGTAAGCAGCACATTTCAGTTTAAATAGATCAGATTTCTGATAAGATAGCATATTGCTGCATATAAAATATTCATTTTCTGGCTTTCCTGGCCTGAGTATCTATGCAGAACAAACTGGATGAAGACCTAGGGTGAGCAAGGAGGAGTAGTTGGTCCTGTAGCCCAGAGTTTCCTGTCTCATATCCCAAGTCTGTTATTGTAGCTTTCAGGGTGCAGAAAGATAAAAAGAATTTTATATCCATTTTCTTCATGAGATTTTGTATTTTCCAGTTTCCTGAACTTCCCCTGCCTGCTTCATATGAGGAGCTGGGATCTCCTAAAAACCTTCCGGTTTTAGTTTCAGGGACATGAAGCCTTCCAGACATTGATAGTATTGATGTACTGCACAAGAAATGTCTGTGGGCAAGCTAGAATTCAGTTCCTTACGTTTCTAGGGAAATGTCTTTTTCAGTTTCCCTCACTAGGTTGTTAGCTTCTTGAAAGAATTCATATTCTTTTTGTCTTTGTACCCCATTCAGTGCCAGCTTACAGAAAGCACCCTCAATAAACGTTGTTGAATATTTTTTTCATAATTCTATTCAGTCCTTGTGAGGTCCTGACTGCAATGAACACTGGATATGGTCCCTCATGAAGGAGACAGCTGTAAGAATGACGCAGAAACGCCAACAACATCTAAGTGACAAGACCCCAATGGTCATTGGCTCTATTGCTCCTTCTCAGGGCATGAGTTCCCCGGGAGAGTCCTACCAGGGAGACGCTGCCTCATGTCACACTGTTGCCATCCTCACTATGGAATTTTCTTGAAGATCATCTTGTCTTATCCTCTCATGTTGTATTCGAGGAAACTGGGGCCCAACAAGAGAAGCTAACTGGTCGACTCATTTATGTGAGAAAAGACTTTAAGAGTTTAAACTTGTAATCCCGCACCTTTGAGAGGCTGAGGTGAGTGGATTGCCTGAGCCCGCGGGTTCGATACCCACCTGGGCAATTTGGCGAGACTGCGTCTCTACAGTAAATCAGAAATTAGCCGGGAGTGGTAGCACGCACCTGTAGTTCCAGCTACTTGGAAGGCTGAGGCGGAAGGATCGCCGGAGCCCAGCAGGTGAGGCTGCGGTGCCTGGGAGCGGCCACTGCACTCTAGTTGGGGCAACAGAGTGAGACTCCAACTCAAAAAAAAAAAAAAAAGAGTTTAAACTCTGGCATGTAAAAGATGATTTGCCGTGAAAACCGTACATCAGAATTTTAATAAGAGAGTCTTTATCTTATTCTCTTATTTTGTGACTTTTGGTCTCAATTCTACTGGCTTTTCATTTATAGGTATGAAGTGGAGATGGTAGACTTGTACGTGTGCATATGTGAGTGTATATATAGAAGGAGGAGGAAACAGGGGACTTTTTAAAAGCTAACAACCTTTATCATAATTGGAGGATAGGTTTTGGGCCTCCTGGAATACCTGTAATTCCTAATTAGCATCCTGACTTACGGAATGAAAACATGAGATAAAGTGAGGGAATTCTCTCTGGAATAAATGCCACTGTCTCAATTAACCAAAGGGCAATAAGATGGAGTATAATGCCAGAACGGGGCTTTTGATCACTCTTTGTCCAAAAACTACATTTTAGTCAAGCTCAGCACAATTAGACAATTACTGACAGCAAAAGAATGGAAATAGTAGGTATATTTTAAGCTAACATTTTAAGCTTCTTATCTTTCTATGTCTTTCTCTTGCAAATGGATGAAAGGAAACTTAATCATGATTTGCTATAATTATCCCATTAAAATGGGACTGATAGTGAGTCCAAACTGCTGAGCTAATTAGAAAGTTTTCCTTTGTGCCTCACTCAGAGGAGGAAATGCTGTTCTTGCCCACCGAATGATTTGCATCACATAGAAAATATTTGAATCTCTTTCTAATGCTTCATTGGCTTGGAAAGTATCATCATGGAGGGGGAAAAATAATTTTGATACATTCTTAAAAGCAAAACTGTATTTTTCTCTAGATGGTTCACTAGTTTCTGAAATAAAAATCCTCTAGCTATTCAGAGCCACAGCATTAACCCTCTATGTTCTCTCATCACTGCTTTTTAAGTCCGTCTCAGGCCTATTCTGTAGTCTGGAATGCCGATCTGTCAGTTCCAGCACTGAAATTGTAAGTACTTGGCTTTCCAGGTAAAAGTGATCAAAAGTAGAATGACTACAGTCATATCGAGTGAGGGCTAGGGATGGATTTCCTGCCATGTCTCTTTTCCTGTCCCCTGAGTCTGCCTCCGTGTTCCATGCCACAACCGACTATTTAGATGGAAGTTGTGTCCGCTTGTAGTTTGGTTGAGATCTGCTTACCAACAGCAGTGGGTGTCGGGTGGATTCACTAACAGAACACCGTACCAACTGTAGCTCATCAGAAGATTTGTTCCCTTGCTGAAACCAGCGATGGTTAAAATCGGTCTCTATTTTCCAATGCTAGCTTGTGTTATGAAGGTTTCTGCCGTCTGTTCTCTTCTCCCGGAGTGTGAGATAACAACACACATGGTGCACAGGAGCGCTCTTGCCTGCTCCCTCTTAGATACTCCCAGGTGGCCCCTGGCTTTCTAACAGGGCACTGCCATAAATGCTCAGCCACTCCCCAGAGCAGCATCGCCTGCACACTGCACTGAGGACCCTCTCTATACTCCGAAAATCCACAGTGCAACAATTAGGCTGGAGCCACTCGGGCCAGCATGGGGTGACAGGAAGAGGACTGAGAGTATGTAGTGAGTGGGTGCTGCTGGAGGAGCCCTGGGGTTCGAGGCATGGCTGGAGAGGTGGGACGTGTGTCCTGGGGTGTGATGTAAGAATGGGATCAGGCAGTGTGGAACTAATTTCTCAACTCCTAACACACCTGCTATCATCATCAGGAAATAAGGTGCAATAGGCATTTTCTCTCTGAGCCTCAAAACAGGAAGCCCAGAAGATGTCACTTCATTGGAACCTTTCAGGTTTTTAACAGGAAAAAGGACACTCTTATTTTCCCCAGAGGTTATTTCCTTCAGTAGTTTGACCGCTTGCCCCCTAAGTTTGGGAAGGAGGACAAAGAGCCTTTGAGAAATCGGGCTCGGTGGCTCAGCCTATAATTCCGCACCTTTGGGAGGCTGAGGTGAGTGGATTGCCTGAGCCCGCGGGTTCGAGACCCGCCTGGGCAACTAGGCGAGACCTCATCTCACAATAAATCAAAAATTAACGGGGCATGGTAGCCCATGCCTGTAGTTCCAGCTACTTGGAAGGCTGAGGCAGAAGGATCACTGGAGCCCAGTAGGTCGAGGCTGCGGTGGCCAGGAGCGGCCACGGCACTCCAGTCTGGGCAACAGAGTTAGACTCCAACTCAAAAAAAAAAAGAGCCTTTGAGAATGCCTTACGCCATGATGAGCTGAGAACAGTTCCTCTTATCTCCTGCCATTGTGCACTTGATCAGCATCTTGTTTTAAATATTTTAAGAAAATATTTCACCATGTTTCCATCCACAGTTTTTCAGTGAAGGGCAAAATTTAAAAAACTCAATCAGTAAAATCTTCCCTGGCTGGTGCTTTTTCTTATAAATCAGTGAAAAGTTCATTATGGGAAACAGGAAGAACAGAGAGCAGGGTTTGCAGTCCTGCCTTCCTTTCCCGGACTCTGTTCTCTGTTCTATAAAAAGTGGAAAAGGAGGTAAAGGAGTTCCCTCCAGGGGGCTCAGAGGTGCCAGGGGACTCATGAAATGCCACCACCACTTCCAGGCCACACAGCCTTGAAGTCAAGCTGCCTGCTCTGTCACACGTGCAGGTGGTGAAGGTGTGGTGGGAACCAGTGCAGGAGACCTCAAAGAAAGCTGGCTCTTGTCCACACATTCCCTGGTGTCTTCATCCTGTGGGTGTGGCTGAAATGCCACCCCACTTTGAGGAAGGGTTCCTTGCCAACCCCCCCACCCCTGCTGTCCAGGTTGGGTGACCCCTCATATGCTTTCTTAATGCCCTCAGTTTCCCCTCACCACCTTTCCTTTAGATGACTGACTCGCATAGTTCCATGGTCAGTGGTCTCTTTATTAACTGTGAGCTCCATGAGGGCAGGGCCACGTTTCTCTTGTCTTTGAATCCAGAGCACTACACAGTGTCGGACTGTCATGGTGCACAGTAGAAACTAGGTTCTCCAGAGAAGAAGAACCAGCAGGATGTTGTGTAGAGAGGAAGAGAGGAGTTGGTTAATTGATTTTAAGGAATTGGCTTACATGACTGTAAAGACTGACCAGCAGGCTGGAGACCCAGGAAAAGGCTGCAGTTCAAGCAGGTCAGCCTCTGTGTTGTTCAGGCCTTCAACCGATTGGATGAGGCCCACCTACGTATTATGGAGGGTGATCTGCTTTGCTCAAAGTCTGCCAATTTAAATGTTAATCTTGTCTTTTTAAAAAAATAGCTTCACAGAACTATCTAGAGCAATGCTTAAGCAAATATTTGGGTACTATGGCTCAACCAAGTTGACACATTGCCCATCACACTAGTTGAATGAACGGAAGGATGGAATTGTGACCTTGGTCTCTATTCGGCTACACTGGGACGTGTGTATAAGGCCTTAGAGATCACATGTCCTTTCACCTGTATCATCTCCCTGGATTCTTAATACAGCCCTGAGAGGGGGGCAGTGGGGACAGGGAGTGTTAGATGCTGCTGTTAGATAAGGATGCTGAGATTCAGAGAGAGCAAGAAAATTCCCAGAGGTGTCACAGCTTTTCTCAGTGGACGAGGCAGCCCTGCATCTTTATTTCTAATGTTTTTTTCCTAATTATAACACATATTTGCCATTTACGTGTGTCAGGCACTGCTCTGAGTGTTCCATTTGTATTAGCTCATTAAATCCCCATTACAACTCTTTGGGGTGGTTCTTTTCTAACCACCCTCCTTTACATGGGGATAACTGAAACAGATCTAATGAATCTGCCTATGGTCACATACCTGGTCCACAGTGGACGTGGCTATGAACCCCGGTTCTGGGACCTGTTCTCTAGCCTGCTACATGATAGTATCTCTCTACTCACATCTTATGTAGTCATTTAGTCTCAGAAGAGGAAGAGTAAGAAAATGTCCCTTGCTGGCATGCTGCAGCTGCCTGAGTGGGGTGGGGTGGGATGGCAAACAGGGAACTGTGGCTGAGGCTAGTCCTCTCCTCTCCTATGGACAGTCCCATGGCTCACTTCATGTGTCATCTTGGATAGTTTTGTCATTGTCACTACATTGTTTTATCTCTTGCTTTAAATTTGGACTTTCATGTGGCTTATGTTTCCATTCACGAAACACACCGATGAAAGAATACTAATATTCAAAATTATTTTGAAAAGGTCAAAACAAAAAAATGTCCTAAATTCCATGGTAAGAGAAGCCATTGTACTTTGGCCCTACTCCAGAGGAGTGGAAACTCAGGGCCAAAGTTAGGGTGGGGACAGGACCCCTGGGGTGGTTGACTAATCCTAGACCATATGGAGGCATCTGGATGATTCCATTTCACTGAGAATTCTGTGTCTAGAACACCAGATCAGTGACCACAGAAAAGTCTGAATTTCAAGTCTTGTTTAAAGAGAGATGTTGTGAGCATTTATCAAGCCATGGTCTGTGGAGACACTGCTGGGAGAGGCATTGTTTCTGGAACCCATCCTGGCTTTCCTCCCTGTCTAGCCTCCTCTCATCGTGAACCGCTCTGTCCCCTGTGTCCTCGTCAACCCGCTCTTCCCGATCTGGCTAAGTGTCTACTGTCTTCCATGTCCCACATCTGTCCCCAGCTGGGCCCCCCTTTCTCCATGTTTTATACCACATACTATTCTTAGCACAGAGTTTTCTCATTAGCCATCACTACTCTATATTGCTGGCACTGCTTTATGAGCATAGGTGGTCTCTGCTGAGCTTTAGACACTGGGTGGGAACGTTGGTTCATGCTGCTCTCACATCCCCCCAAAATGTTTAGCTGTATGTCAGGCAGATAGAACTCCCTGAGTTGAAAGACACTAAAATACAGACCAGAACAGAGTCATTATATGATTATTCTCTCTGCTTTTGTCTGTCTGTTATCCATCACCCACTCCTCCCTCTGTTTATCCATCAATTCATTCATAAGGCATGGATTACACATCTTCTATGTGCTGGTTACTTTGGGGATACTCAGATGAATTAAAAATGATCTTTACCCTTAAGGATTCTAGACATTGCTATTCAAAAGAGATAAAACTCTTTTTTTTTTTGAGTTGGAATCTCACTCTGTCACCCAGGCTGGAGTGCATTGGCATGCTCATGGCTGGGCTCTGGAGATCCTTCTGCCTCAGCCTTCCAAGTAGCTAGAACTACAGGCACGTGCTACCACACCCGGCTAATTTTCTATTTATTGTAGAGACTTGCCAAATTGCCCAGTCTTGCCAAGTTGCCCGGGCTGGTCTCCAACCCATGGGCTCAGGCAATCCACTCACCTCGGCCTCCCAATATGCTGGGATTACAGGCTGAGCCACCGAGCCCGGCCAAAACTCATTCTTCAGGCAGATAACGCAAATTAAAAATACCTGTTATTATTATCATCGTTCTGGTTCATCATGGCAGATAAGGCTGAAATTTGTGCCAGATAATTGGCTTCCTAGTGAGCTTCCTCCTCCTTTTTTTGAGCATGCTATCATATTCCTACAGTCTTCATGTTGCACTGTGATGACAGCTGATAGGATGGCAGAAGGCTGTACTTCTGTTTTAATTTTAATACTTTGATGTGCTACATGCAGTTGCCTGAGATTAGTTCATGTGCAAGAATCATGGTGACGTGCAAAGCATGTATGTTTATATGACTCTCAAGAGGGTGCACACATCTTCTGCTTATGGATAGAATTCCTCTGAAAGTGTGTGACGAGCAAGTGTACTTTTCTTCTCCATGCTGGGGTGAAGCAAGGGGCTCTGTTCAAGGTCACCTGAAAATCTGTCTACTGTTCTGGGTTGTGCTCTTCTCTCCCGACAACACCTGTACATTCTCCAACTCTGCTTTCACCATCGAGGGAGAAACCTCCCTTTCAAATGTCCAGTGTTTCCTACTCCCCTTTGAGAATGACCCTTGGAAGATACGAGAGTGGCGCTAAGGATAGGGGAGATTCTAAAGTTATCCTGAATAACGGGTGTCCTGGATGGTGGTCCTGCTGGGAAAATCTAGAGTGGGGAGGGGGGAAAGGAGCTCAAGGAGAATGAAAGGGGTTTTATATTAACAGTGTTTTTCGCTTCAAGCAACTGAAGCATGACTGGAGGGATACTGATGCCTCATGGAACCTGGAATTAGGAGCTGCTGAGGGCTGCAGGGCTGTCTTTCTCCCCTCATCTCTTATTTAGACTTCTACCCACATTTTGCTTTATTCTTCATTTCAGGCCAGCTCTTCCTTTCCCAGCTGCTGGTGGCTCCAGCATGGCATATCTTACATCTTCCAGCAGCAGATTGGACAGACTTCCTGCCCTCTCTGGCCCTGCACTCAAAAATTCCAAGAAAGAGCTCAGATTCATCCTGATTGGGTATCAGGAAATGGCCACTCTAGATGGCATGACAGGGCTGGAGGAGGAGCATGCTGAATGGAAGAGGTTGCCCTGCAAGAAGGCCAGGCAGGCAAACAAAAGTCACTCCCTGCATTTTTCCATGGTTTGTAGGAAGCACTAGTGAGCATTTAGAAGAAAAGGCCATGAGAAAGGTAGGCAGAGGATAGGTCTCAAATTCAGACATGACCTGTGTCAAACCCAGTGCAAGGGAGAAGGGGAGTCATTCACCCAATCTGTATTTACTGAGCACATGCCATGCACCTTTGAAATGAGGGTTTGGGGCAGAGTTCATTTAGCAGGACACTTATTTTGCAATCATTTAGCAGTTTCTAGGGAAAAAGAGGACATGCATATCATCAGTGCTTAGAAAGCAGAGACCATGTAGGGACTGGCCCAGGGTGTGAAGTGGGGAGAGGTGCATTGTGAAGAAAATCAAAGACCCCTTCTCAGCTTCCTGTGGCAGGTGGCACGGACAGGCTCGTGGCTGGTTCAAGAGAGACAGAGCTGCAGTCCTGAGCCTGAGCTCCAGCTTGCTGGGGCATTGAATCCCTCCAGACAGACAGCCTTACACCTGTCTGTTATTGCTATGACTTGCTTCCTCTGTGAAACCTAAGAAAATGTTTAATTCCTCCATCTCCCAAATTAACCCCACCAGAGAGTTACACTGTGCAGCACATACTTGGAACAAGGGACATGTGTCTTATCTAGGTCCCATACTAACTCCCGTTAGGATGCTTATTTGCCTCACACTTCTGGGTACCTGCTCAAAAACGCTGCTCAGGGTGTGTGAGACACTCGCTATGCAGTATATGAAATGCAACGTCCTGTGAGCAACACAGATAACATGTTTTTTTAACTATAGCTTTCTAGAATGATCAAAATAACTTGGAGAGTACAGCAGTTAATTGGTGTTTATATATGTTAGTCTGCAGTTAGCAGAAAATCTGAACAGTTTCACAGATTTTAAGTGGCCTTAAATTTGAAGTCAGAGATAATCTAAATCTCTTTGCAGAAGGGTAACCAAAGAAGCCCTTCTCTGTTTACCTTCTCTGTCACCATCACAGCCAGCAAGTCCCAGCTTTGCTCATGCATTTGCTGTGGGACCCTAGGGAAGATACTAAATTCCTCTGGACCCGAAGTTCCTCATTTGCAAATCATCCTCATAGGGTGATTGTGAGGCCTCGGCAACTGGGCTGGAGGCAGTGAGGTATGAGTCCCGGCTTGGGGCTGTGGCCTTTTTTTTCGGTACTAAGGGTTCAGGGCTTGGTGGGATGCTCAGACCAGGAAGGGGTGGGACTAAGATTCCCATATGACACGTGGGAACTGCAGCTTTAGTTGCCTGTTCAAGAGGTGGGTATCAGACGAAGTGAGTTCATATTTAGGTCTCAAGCTAGGATTTAAGCCTGTGAGGGGAAGCAGCACAGGTGAGCTATAGGTAATTGTGGCTGAAAGTATCAGTCGAGGCCACTCCCAAAGAATGTCCACCTACTTAGAAGTGAGGCATTTAGTCAACAGCACTCCAAGGTCAAGGAGACAAGGGGTAGACACTGAGGGATAACAGCAGCTGTTCCTAGGAGGCTGGTCCCTGGCAACCTTGGGCTTCAGGGGCAAGAAATCCATCCTGAATCTTAAGAAGCCCTTGATTCTTAGAGAATCAAGGTCCTAAGATCAGGGCTGAAATAGCAGGGAACTCACGACTACCCAGACACAGAGCCACCAGGTGATTGCCTGCAGTCTTCTGGGTTCTTCTTGTGAAGGACATAGTGACTCCTAGGCTCAACAGGGGACTGAGCCTGTATACCCAAGGGTCTCCCTGCCTCTATTGTAACCAAATTCTTCACCTCACTTGCTTTTAGCCAATCACATGGCTCCCCATTTCTAGCTCTCCATTGCTCTCAGTTTGAAGTCTAAATTCCTCAGCCCAGGGCTGCAGGGGCCACGCCCTGGCCTCCAGGCTTCTCCTGTCTACCCCCTTGACTCAGTGAACAGTTTTCAGAGCTGCAAAGAGGACACTTCTAGGCCTGTGTTCTGCCTAAATCATTATCTCCGTTCTTCCTCCTTAGATCTTTAAAAATTTTTTCTCTTTGATACAGGATCTTACTGTGTTACCTAGGCTGGGGTGCAGTGGCACAATCATAGCTCATTGTGGCCTCCAACTCTTGGCCTCAAGTGATCCTCCCACCTCAGCACCCCTGAGAAGCTAGGAATACAGACATGTACCACCACACCCAGCTAACTTTTTAATTTTTGTAGAGATGGGAGTCTCACTATGTTGCGCAAGTTGGTCTTGAACTTCTAGCCTCGAGCAGTCCTCCTGCCTTGGCCTCCCAACTGCTGGGATTACAGGCACGAGCCACCACACCCAGGCCACCTTAGCTCTTAATTCATCCTTCTTTAGGTTTCAGTTGAAGGTGACTCTCCCAAGGATGTTTCCCTTGGGCCCCAAAGGCCTCTTACTGTCCCCACAGTACCCTGTGGCACTAACCCTGTGGCACTAACTCAGCATTTATTTCATTGTGTTGAGTTTACTGTCCTTCTCAAGACTGAGAGCTTTCTGAGGACAGGGATTGTATCTGACCGTGCCACATCTCTGAGTCCCTTCTAGCACATGGAAGATGCTGGATAAATGTTCGTTTACTTGGGAATCAGAGCTTAGAAGTTGCAGGCACCAGGCTGGGCTCGGTGGCTCAACCTGTAATTCCAGCATTTTGGGAGGCCAAGGCGAGTGGATTGCCTGAGCCTGCAGGCTCGAGACCAGCCCAGGCAACTTGGCGAGACCTCATCTCTACAATAAATAAAAAATTAGCCGGTCATGGTAGTGCGTGCCTGTAGTTCTGGCTACTTAAAAGACTGAGGCAGAAGGATCACCAGAGCCCAGCAGGTTGTTGCTGGGGTGGCCGTAAGCGCACCACTGCACTCCAACCTGGGCAACAGAGTGAGACTCCAACTCACAAAAAAAAAGAAGTTGCAGACAGTACTGTGGCATTATCCTGCCTGCCCTCTCTGAGGTCATTTGAGTCACTGTTTTCTTGGTTTTCAGCATAATGTTGGGAAAGACACATTTATCTGCAAGGCAAAATACAGGACACTGTTTTCCTCAGAAGACCTTCAGACACAGTATCTCACCTCTCTGGGCTTGGGAAGTGGTGATAAGGGGAGCGGGTTAGTGAACGCACTTTCTATCCAGGCAATTTAGGATTACAGAAGATGTGTCAAATCCTTGACAGGAGTCAAGGCAGAGTCCTTTCAGATTATATAAGAAGAAGAACCCATTGTTATATGACATACAGTGAGTCAGGATATGTTTTCTCAGTCCTTATGTATGCAGACTCATGGTATTTAAATTAAAATTTAAGGAATTCTGTTTTTACCTCTGCATTGAGTAACAAGGGGTTTTGATTTGTTCTTGGATTGGCCCATTTTTTTTTCAGTCAATATCTTCAATATTTTGGCTCCAGGCAGATGGCCTTAAGGCCACATCATGTGTTGCTGACATAGGGGCCCTTTTGTCCCTCTTTCTGTTCATCTGGCCTCATCTCTGCCAGGGACTCTCATCTTCCCATCACCTACTGGCTTGGAAAAGTGCCATTTATCCTTTGAGGCCCAACTCCTTGTCACCTACCACCTGCAGGCCCTGCCCCTTGTCCCACTCCATGCACTGTGAATCCATCCGCTGTCTCCCAAGACATCCTTCTTTCCAGTCCCTCCCCTCCCCCAGACAATGAGTTGTGGAGGAAAGGGCTGTATCTTATTCACCTCTTGTATTTATTCATGTGACTACACAGCTACTCAATCATTTCAATTCATTGAACATCTGCTATTTGCCGGAGAATGTCTGCCCTTTGGAAGGAAGACCCAGTTACCCCCAAGACGTAAGTCTTGCCTTTGAGGAGCTTTTGTTCTGTTAAGAGAGAGAGACTTGTTGAGCTACACGCACAATGCTGTGCCTGACAGCTTGCTATTTTCTTTCTTTCTCATGATTAAAATGTAGCTTATGCTATTACTTTATTTTAATTCTGCCATGACATTTGTGGCGGTTGTTTTAAAATTCAGAGATCACTGAATGCTAATCCTCTTACGATACTCTGTTCCTAATTATCTCAGAAGAAGAGCCGTGAGAGGACTTGGCTTTTGAGTTGCATTTGCAGAATCTACCTCATGGAGGTTCTCAGGGACCCCATAAGTTTCTGGAAAAGTGGGAAATGCGAACCTGTCAACCTGTCAGTCTCTCCTCTCTGGAGGATGTCTGACATGTAAATCTCAAGTTGTTAAACCTGCTGTCAGATGAGCTGTCTCCCCTGAAGACGTCCTTCTCTCCAGTCCCAGCTTCCTTGCCACCACCCCCACTCCTATCCCTACAGGACAGTTCCCCCCAGACTCCAGACTTCCCTGTGCCCTAAAGAGAATAGATTCTGTATTTGGGGCTCTCACTCTCAAAATCACAGCCCGCAAGGGAAACCATGCTAATACGTGATACAGGCCATACCCCTTAGTCCCACAGGATGCCGGGCTGAGAGCTGCCTGTGCAGATGAACAAAGGGGCCTCAGACCCTTAAGAGACACAAAAGTGCAGACACTGACCCTGGAGGCTGGTCTGTAGGTGCCCTGAGGAGCCAGGAACCTTTTCATCCTGTGGGTGGCTGTTTGTCATAAGGGACATGAGGCAGGCAGGAGGCAGTGCAGAAACCCAACAGCACAAAGCGATTTCCAACTTGATCTTGGCTTATTAATAATGAAACAGCAATAGTGCAGGCACAAACTGACAGTAAGTAGGTGGGTGGAAAAAGAGAGCTGGGCATGTGGGGAACAGCCCGGACAGCTGTAGATGCAGAGGGAAGCCATTTGGTGAGTGGTGTGCGTACTGTTCCTCTCCAAGGGCGGGCACAAACCTGAATGAGAAAGGCAGAATCATCTGCATGCAGAAACCAGGCTGGGGGACTGTTTTTCTAACTCACCTGCCAGGTAGGTTCACTCTTTGTGAAGAGAACCACGTGAACTATTACCCGTAATTCTGATTCAGCATTGATGTTTGAATCGCTGCCAAGAAGGGAGAAATTGTCCCTTAGTGCTGGATGCTGAGTGTTGTTCTAAGTGCTGTACATGCATCAGCTCATTTACATACACAGTAATTTACACGCATTAGCTCATTTACATACACCATACATTTATACACGTCAATTATTTACATACATCAGCTCATTTATATGTGCCATCTTATTTGCATATGGCAGCTCATTTGCAAACATTACTTATTACAATTGTCTCTTTCACAGATGAGAAAACTGAGGCACAAGGTCATATGCCTGAGATCAGAAAGGTCAGCTCTGGCTCCAGAGTCTGAGTCTGACCGCTCTGCATGCTGCTCATGCCAACTCTGATGTTTGTGTGGGTCAATAGTATATCTGTGCACATCTTAACAACTATCATATGTGTAGGGTGCCTTTGCTTTGCCAGCAGTTTCATCAGCTCACCTGATCCTCACTAGGGACCTACCTAGAGATGAGGGTCTGTCCCCAGCCCTCCTCATTCTGATCCCAGAGTTCTTCCCAGCGCTCTGCACCTCATTCTTCTACTGCAGATACTTTAGAGCACCCTGCAGCGGTTTCCCCCCAGGCCACCGTGGATCTCCGTTTCCTGCCTGGATGGCCAAGTGGCCACTTCACTATGGCCACATCAGACTTGACACTTCAATGTGGCCAGATCAGACTCACACTTGTTCTCCAGGCCTGCTTGGTCTCCTCTGCAGGACTTGGCTGTGGTTGAGCTAAAGCACTTCTCAGCTGTGCTAGTGGCCCCCACCAAGAACAAAGCCCAGCGAGTTTCTTAAGTGGCTGTAGTCAGCATAGCCCATGGCACAGAGAGACCGGGGAAGAGGGGGGAAGGTCAGGAATTGATAGGGCATTAGAGGGAAATTTGGTTTGTGGTGTTAGCCTTTTGTACTTAATATGACAGGCAGACTCTGATAGTTCTTAGGTTATAACCTTAACACAGGAGGATCCTCACATTGCTTAAAAGGGGTCTTCTGGGAAGAATTTACCAAAAATTCCACAGTTGACTGTGCTATGATGGCTCACTCTCGCTCTGAGAGCCAGGGCCAGGCTTCAGGATGCGGGACTCTGCTCCCAATTTTTGTGCTCACCGATTTCCCCACTGTCTATCGTGACCAATCATCTTCCCATTTGTAAACAGTTACTGAACCTACCTGCTTGTGCATGGCCAGGACCCTTGTACCTTATGCTCTTCTCTGCCTGGGCAACTCCTCAATTCCTTCAGAGCCCTCGGCAGTGAGTCACCCTGGTGACCCGGTTGTACACACTTATCAAGCTGTATTGTCACTATTTGTCCAACTCCCCTATTTGACAGAAATTCCTGGTGACAATAGGAAAAATCATTGTCTTTTTATGCTTGCATCCTGCCGCCTTCCGCACACAGCCAGCACAGGAACTGGCACTTGCTACATATTTGTTTGGGAATGAATGCGAGGTCATCAGTAAATGATTCTGAAATGAGTCTACTGAAGGTAGAAATCAGCAAAATTCAAATGCTTTGCATTAAATGCCAGTCAGCGACTCTTCCTGGAGACACCCACTGAGTCCAATATTGAACCTGACCTTGCTCTTATCCTCTGGTCAGACCCACAGCATCTTTCATGGGGCCTTCACCACAGGTTCCTATTTTCTCTCCCTGTCAGTGCATCCTTGTATTTCTGCTCCCTCTTGAGTGTGTCCTCTGAACAGCCAGAATTATATTCCTAGAAACTCAATGTGGCCATTTCCCTTAACTGCTAGGTTTTTTAAAAGCAGCTAATCAGGTCATGCTAGGCTCTGCATGGTCCAATGGCAAATACCAGTCAGGCTCCCAACATCCCTCCTTACCCCAAAATGTCACCTCCCCTGTATTGTGGTCACACTGAAGCCTCAGTGTCCCCTAACCGTGCCAGACCTTCTTGTGCCTTTGAGTCTTTGCAATTGTTCCCTCTGCTTAGAATGAGCTTCCCTTATTTTCTGCCACACAAACTGCACTCATCCTCGTGAACAGATTCTCCTTGGGCAGAATGCTTTTCACTTTGTTCCTGTCTCTGCTGGGATCTGTCTGTGTTCTGGTCTCTCTCTCTTTCTTTCCCTCTCCCTCTCTCTTCTACTACACAGAGACCATCTTCAGAGCAGGAACTGTGCCAAGGCCATGTTTGCTTATCCCATACCCAGCATAATGTCAGGGTTGCTTCCTCTTCACTCTTAAGTGTTGCTGATCGGTAGGGAGGGAACAACATCACCCATTGAAAGTTCTGGGTTACGTGCTGTCTGCAATAACTCAAAGAAACAAGAAAAGCACTCATTTAATGAAACATCAACAAACGCTTTTTTTTTTTTTTTTTTGAGTTGGAGTCTCTCTTTTGTTGCCCAGGCTGGAGTACAGTGGCACGCTCCCAGCCACTGCAGCCTCAACCTGCTGGGCTCAGGCGATCCTTCCGCCTCAGCCTTCCAAGTAGCCGGAACTACAGACGCACTCCAGCTAGTTTTTGTGATTTATTGTAGAGATGAAGTCTCACTAAGTTGCCCAGGCTGGTCTCGAACCCCCAGGCTCAAGCAATTCTCTCACCTCAGCCTCCCAAAGTGCTGGGATTACAGGCTGAGCCACCGTGGCCATCCAACAAATGCTTTTTCATTGAAACCCAAACTCAGGATGTATACATGTCCCCTCCCATCATGGCAAACATCACAGACTCTGGGGAACAGTTTCATTTCAGAATAACATTATGAAGAACAAAACTTGAATTCCCACCATTTTTTTTGTGTGGAAGTTTATTGTGGTGAAATGTTATAGTAATTCAGATATCACTGTCAGGAATGCCCTAGCTATCGGTGGGCCCCCAGCGCACACTGAATTCTAGGACTCTGATGTGTTCCTGCCAGTCATGTGTACAGTGTTCCTTATGTGCGTTCTTTTTCAGATCAGAAATTAAGGGCCCAGCATCAATACTGTCAACTGTCGTTCAGCCTCTGAAATACAGGCACATGGGACAAAGGAGATCATTAAAGAGAGGCATGGTTAGTTCATGACAGATTATTTTTGTGTTTGACACAGAATGTCAGTGAGCCCTTTTCACAACAGTGGCTGGTCCCAGCAGAGATGCAAAATAAGGTAGTTTGGGTTGTGGTGCCTCTTTTCAGTTCACACTTCGTCCCTTTTGCCCCTCTTCCAGGTGCTACCTCCCACCCCAAGGAGCTGCAGGGTCCTCACTGATTTTGTGAATGAATGAGTGAATGAATGAATAAATGCCAAACAAAAATGGTTACTTGTGCTGAGATAAAGAAGGAAGAAAAAGAGGGAGAAGAGAGAGGGGAGGAGGAAGAGAAGAAGAAGGGGAAAAAAAGAAATTAAGGGCAAAAGTACTGTTACTTCTCTTTCTCCAGAGCAAAGACTTGCCAGTGTCACACACTGATTTCTAAAACTTCCTTCTCTAGCCACACATGAGCCAGGAGCACAGGGTTAAACTGCAAACTGTAGTATGTGACTCCCATATCCCGGGTTTCCAGAGTGGACAGCTCTGTTTCCCCCACCAGGACCAAGGGTCAGAAGTAGCAACTGGTGATTAATCAAGTGGCTCCTGTCTTAGGACACAGTCAGTGTTCATTGTCTCTGCAGCCCAGACTGTAGAAATCAGAAGGCTCCTTAAAGGCCAGCAATTAATATTTCCCCGGAGATATTCCAGATGCTGCTGGGTGGACAGCGACATGGCAGCACTCTTCCTGCTCCTGATTTATTTCATTGCAGAAGAGCTTTCCTGACATGGGGAGTCTCCACAGAAGTGACTGCTTTGGGTTTTTCAGGAGCTACTTTGGGGCTTGGGACACCCTTTCAGAATGGACAGAGCCGTGGCCTCCAGTCCCACCTTCCCAAACAGTGGGCAGCTTGCTTTGGCCACCTTTCCCCTCTGTGTCACCCTTCCCCCCTCCCATCCCCAAGAGCTGCTTAGTAGGTCCTATGGGAGAGAGACAATTACTAGAAGTGATCCAGCCCACCCCAACCAAGAGTTGACATGTTACTGTGGCCTCCAAAGGCACATGGGGATGACAGGTGGCAGGAATCCAGGCCTTGAGCAGAGACTCTGATTAGGAGGGCTTTCTCGCACTCCGAACTATACTGCTCACTCAGTGGTCCACCATAAAAAAAAAACTCTGAAAAACTGACTTATT
This sequence comes from Carlito syrichta, assembly GCF_000164805.1. Taxonomy (NCBI): domain Eukaryota; kingdom Metazoa; phylum Chordata; class Mammalia; order Primates; family Tarsiidae; genus Carlito; species Carlito syrichta. The sequence continues at coordinate 130,314 of NW_007252896.1, read as the reverse complement.
TGTCACATGGCTCCCATTAGCTGACCTCTGCAAAATTTCAGAGCATTGTATAGCTGGATCTCAAGGCAAAACTCCTCTTGCTTTATTTACTAGCAGTGTGAGTGGGATAAGATTATGGAGGAACATACCATGGTCTCTCTCTGTTCTTTGTCATCATTCACTGTTCAAAAATTTTAAGTTTTGGGTTTGACTTTACCTCTACAATGACCACTTATATGCTTAATCCTGAATTGCACCCCATATCTTTAAAATTTTTTTAAATGTTTAAAAGAATTTTGGGTTTGAATTCAAAGGGGGGAAAAAGCTCTGAAACTTTTTTTAAAAAGGCTTGAAAGACACGTGAACTCTCACATCATTCAAGGCACTTCCTTTGCTATATGCAAAGGTATACAAAAGAACTGGGAACTAGTGGGAGTGTTTATTGTTGGTCCAAACCAGCAATATCACAGCTGGTCCTGGGAGTCACAAGGTTTCATAGGGTATCTTGAGGGGATTCTTGAAAGAAACTGAGGTCACGGAGAATGAGTTTATTTTGTGTCTTACATGTTTGGACTCTTCATTTAGTGTCACAGCAGGGGTCAAGGATATGGGAAATGATAAACAATCCCAAGAGTTTCATAATCTTTGAGAGCCTTAAGGCTTCATCTAAGCTGTGCTTCTGAATTGAGCCTAACTAGAACAGATACCAAATGAATACAGTGCAAATTTTCTTAAAACTGGAGGTCAAATTCTGTGATTCCTTTGCTGTGAGCAAGAGGAGATTATAGCTACTGCCAGGTTTAAGATAATGAAGATGATTTGTTTTGCTCACTGGACTCCATGAGAAATAGACTTAAGGTGCATCAAGAGTTTGGCTGAATGTGAAGAAGACTATTCTTTGTTGTCGATAAATGTTATAATAGGTCATTAGGGAAGTAAAATCATGTACAGTCCCATCACTTGAAAGTGTTTGGATTTTAGAGCCAAAGTATTGGGCAAGTAACCACTTATATTCTTTTTTTTCTCGTTGTACAGTTTGTCCCATGGAATAATGATGTCTTCCCAAAGAATCCCACTGGGCCTTAAGGAAAAATTCCCCTTAAAAATAACAGAACTAAAGAAGTAAGCTAGGGGCTTCTGGATAAGTCAAGAGGCTTTTCATGATCCAGTGTGGTTCTTTTATCTTTTTCTGAGCCCCCTTTTTTTGATCATTTGTCTTCCCCTTGAGGAAAACCTGTGTGTTAAATAGAGATAATTTTTTTAAATTTCCACTTTACAGAAGAGAGAACTCAAATTCATGGATGTTGAGCAATGATGCCACCTAGGTTTGAAACATCAGCATCACTTTTGAGTTTCTTCTACGCTTCCCACTTTCAGTCCATCACCAAATTCTGTTCATTTTTACCTTGTGATATTACCTGTATCTGTCTTTTCCACTCCACATCCATTGGCATCAGTTGGGCCCTTTATCATCTCATGCCTGGACTATTACATTGGATTTTTACTTTGCCTTCTGCATGCCAGTCTTGCCTCCTTGATGCTTTCCCTGAGTGGGTTCTAGATCTTGGGAATATAAATCCATGTCTGCTCCATTTATTTGGCACACCCATAGGTGTGGGCATGGAGGTGAGGAGGCACTGAGATGCATGGGACTGGAAAGGCTTTTCAGAGATTTCTGACCGTACCGTGTCCACTACACCTCAATTCTGAGTCACGCTGGTTCTTGGAGTTTGCTTTAGGACTGTGAACCTCTGTTTATGGTGGACAATTTGTCCATGAGTCCTTCAGTGTTACGCGGTCATGAAATGCGAGGTTACAAAAGTCAGTTAAAACTCACACTGAAATTGTTGTGGGTTTTTTTGTTTTGTTTTGTTTCTCAGAATGAGGATTTATTGGCCTTGTTGTAAAGTGTGTGCTGGGGCCCACATATTCATGCTTGTAATTCTATGTTTATGTTGCCTTCCGGATGTCACCAGCTAAAATTTTAAAGACTGTCATAATAAGTTAAAATACATGAGCTAGAATGATAATGCTGCCTACTCATATTTTTATTGTATAAAATAACAAAACTGTATCTTATCCCATCTTGTTTCTATCATGCCCTCTGCTCCAAAGATTGTAAGTTCATCAGTGACAAAGACCCTTATCTGTTCATCTGTTTAGTTATTCATAAGTACCCCACACAAGTGGAAAGCCCTGCACTTACCCTAGGGCCCATAGCGGTGTGTTGCTTGATATCAATGATGTCCCCGAGGGTGGTGGATATTAGGGATGTACCCAGAGGTGGTATTAGGACTGACTGGGCTCCTGCTCCCAAGTCCCATGGATGTTTTTACCACCACTCCATACTGCTTTCAAATAAAAGATGTTGACAGAGAAGAGATCTATGCAGTTGTGAAAAGTGATATAGTACTTATATCAAGGAGCAGATACGTCCAATTTCCAGGCAGAGAGATCCTCTTTGTCATTCCCTCTCTGCTCTTCCTTCACTGATGGGAGAGTGGTCAGAACTGACATGTAAACTGTTCTGTAACCCCCTCCTGATTGGCTTTTCTTGAAAGGTGCTTGTCCATCAGCTTTCACCTTCTTTTTGTTAGGCTCTCTAAACACTTTAAGTAACAGAATCAATTAAGACTTTCTCTTGATTTTAGAAACCCAAGCAGTAGCTCAGGAAAGGAGCTGTCCTGACAAGCTCTCGGTGCATAAGTGGATTCTATATTGTGGCCTCTTTTGTTTCTCAAAGGCTTGGGTTCTGGGTCTGGTCGTAGGTTACCAGGGTATCTTCAGTATATTTACACAGATTCCTTTGTGAGCCTCTAGTTCACGCCCTGTAAGGACATTCATCCTTCCCTGTCCTTGATAGACGTAGGAAAATTATTTCCTGGTGAGAAATCAGGAGTTTGTAAGAGCCAGCCTTTCAAAGAGGTATCTACCATCAAAGGGACTAATCGCCCAAATGACAGACACGCATGGCTGGCTTCCCTCTTTATACTGTCTTGATTGAGACAAGATGAGAGTGCTGCTGGCCTTAGCAATGGAGGCTTCTGTTAGAACAATATCCTCAGGGAATAGCTTTTATCTGCTAAGTATGACAAGTGTGGCAAATGCTCACAAAACCCAGATCTCAGGGCGTCATTCTGCAGAGGCTGCAAGGCCAAGGGCCAGTCTCCTGGCTCTAACAGGGGCAGGGCTGACTCTTACTCTGTAGTTACAGGAGTGGTTTGCCCTCACATGGGACTTACTTACTTTTTGTCATTTTACCTGACATGTTTCATGTCACCCTTTCATGCTTGGTCATGGTGGCAATCCCTTTTGGAGACAGAAGGAGATAGATGATGCTTTCATGTTTCAAACACTGAGGATACTGAGGTTCTGGGGCATTCTCACTTAGCTCCTTTTTTCTTCTTAACTTATTCGATATCTCATGACCTCTTCCCCTTGCTCTTGCTTATTGAAATTGGCTAAGGAAAAAAAAGAAAAACAAAACTTCTTCTATAGAGAAGTCCCCCTTATCCTCAAGGGTTAACATTCCAGCACCCCCTGTGGATGCCTGAAACCTCAGAAAGTATTAAACTCTGTATATGCTATGTTTTTTTTTTTGATGTGATAACCAAGATGGCTACCAAGTGACTAACAGGCAGGTAGTATAGACAGCACAGATATGCAGGCCAAAAGGAAGATTCACATCCACATGGGAACTGAGGTGCTGCTGGACAGATGTGGCAGGTTTGAAGGTGTGGCTGGCCCCTGGTATTCCTCAGATTGTTCTCAGGTATAGACTCCTGTACTGCTAGCACTGAGGCTGTCACTGACTTCAGAGAGGACTCTTCCAGTGAAGAGTCCACCACCCTGCCTCTCCATGCCTGTCATTGTTCCCAGGAAAGTTGGGGATGTTTCCACGGCAACTCTTTGGAGTCCCTCTAAATATTCATTCTCAGGCATGACCAGAGAGATAGAAAAGTGCATTTGTGGTTTCCAAAGGATTGAGGGAGAGGGAATTGAAGTCACTCCTAATAGGGATGATGGAAATATTTTAGAATTAGATGGTATGATGGTTGCACAGCATAGTAAATAAGTTTTTTTTTTTTTAATCCCACTGAATTTGCGCTCTGAGAGTGGTTGAAGCAGGAAATTTTATGTTATGTGACTTTTATCTCAAAAAATTTACAAAATTATTAAATTAAATATTCTATCTGATCTCCTGGAAGGAATCATCCCAATGACACTATTTCTTACTTCTCACATTCATCCCATTCTGATGCCCAAGTTTATTTCAGGACGTGTTATCCACACATATTGTATGTTTGTTTTTATTTGGTATGACCCTATGAAATGCCCATCTGACCAAAAGGGAGTCAAATTAACAAATCTTTTGTGTGGCTCCGAGGTGTCTTTGTAGGGAAATGGCTGAGCATCCTCTGTTGGAAAGGGCATTATCCCTCTTTTTTCCCATAAAGAAATGAGGAGCACATCCTTCCCGCCTCCTACCACTTGCTCTGGACACCTGGATTCTGTAGTATGAAATTCTGTATAAATATACACATCCACAGAGTTCTTGACATTTTGCCCAGAACCCAAAGAGTAATAAAACCTTTCTAACTCAACTGAAACGTACACAGAATAAAAAGCAAAAGAGAAATCCCAAGAACACAGATAAGAAGCAAAGGGTCATGCTCCGCCAGCATCCCTGAGAGGATTACACGTGGGACTTGAGGAAGCAAATTTTATCTAAATTAAAATACTTATTTTTCACATTAAAGCCCCAAAGTTTACCTACGTCACAATGCTTTTAAAATTAATGAATGAAGATTCGTTTCCCCTGAAATCAGTTTTTTCTGTATCATCTTACTACTTATTTTTTCCTTTTAACTTATTTAATATCTTATAACCTCCTCCCCTTGCTCTTGCTTACTGAAATTGGCTAAGGAAGAAAAAAAAAAGAACTTCTTCTATAGACAAGTCTCCCTTATTTCTGAGAGATAACATTTCGGCACCCCCAAAACCTCCAAAAGTACCAAACTACTATGTTTTTCTTTTTAAATATAATAACCAAGGCAGCTACTAAGTGACTAAAGGTGGGTAGTATAGACAGCACAGAAATGCAGACCAAAGGGAAGATTCACATCGAGGTGGAACCAGAGAGAGAGATGGGGTGAGATTTCATCATGCTACTCAGAACACTGTGCAATTTAAAACTTATGAACTGTTTATTTCTAGAACTTTCCATTTAATATTTACCACGGTTGACTGCAGGTGACTCAAACTTCAGAAAGCAAAACTGTGGAGAAGGGAGGACTGCCGTAACAGTTCTGAGAATGGAGGTTGACATGCATTGGTTTGGCCTGTTTTAGGTCAGACCTCAATAGTTCTTAGAGACCATTTACTAGGGGGGAACCCCAAAAAAGTGGAATTATCTTTTGAAGGGTGGGCCCCCTGAAGTGCAGGCTTTCCCTGTAGGTAAGTGCCCTAGGAACCCACTGGCATCAGTGTACCAGCTACCGTTGTTGTGAGAGGCTACGTTCAACTTCAGTGAAATTTTTTTTGGAAAGTCTTTTAGCGCCTTTGCCCATTTCATGATAGGTGATTTACAAACATGCTTGCCCACACCACACTGAATGTTCAGCAGTTTTTGACTAAAAACAGCATGACCCTTGTATCCCGATCTCCCTATTCACCTGATCTTGCCCTGAATGACTTTTTTTGGTTCCCCTGAATGAAAAAAGTCCTCAAAGGGAACCGCTTTGCCCGCGTGGAAGAGGTGAAACAAAAAACGGCAGAAGCACTTTTTAAAAGGCATCAAAATGGATGAGTTCAAAACCACTTTGAGCAGTGGAAAAAGCATCTCAACAGGTGTATTGCCTCAAACGGAGAGTATGCTGCAGGTGACTGAAGTTTAAACATGTAAGAATTAAATACACAATTTTTAATAAATAAATTCTGGGGTTTGGGGGTCCCCCTTGTCATTTGAATGAGGGGCTGAAGCAAGTTAAGTGATCCTAGAACAGACTGAAGGAGCCTGTGGCCATGGGACTGCAGGCTGGCTGTTGCCCTGCCATACATCAGGGCTGTTATTTTCCCCTGGAAGTTTCTGGAGTTCAGGCTGCCTTGGAGTCCTCATTTTGTCCTTCCTCTTTGTGGTCTTAGTCTCATTGGTTGCAAAGACGGCCACAGAGAGCCAGGGCGGCTTCTCTGTTGTCCTAAACATGCCTTTCCCTCATCCTTACACATTGCCACCCTCCCTTTCAAAGAATGGTGAAAATGGGACTTGGGATGTTTGGGGAGGATTGTCTTTCTTATGTCTTTTTCGAAGACAAAGGTAGAAAAATAAAAACAATCATCTGTTCATGGCTAAGTTGAAATCAGATTTTGCTGACATGTTTTTGGATTCTCTTCCTGCATTCCATCTCCTAGATATGGCAGGTTGCTGGAGTTGGTGACTGCACTAACTTCGGCGTTTCTTTCTCTCACTCTCCCCAGACTGTGGCTTTGTCATGTAGATGAAGATACTGGGGAAATGAAGATTTACAATCTATAACATGATTTGTTCAATAATAATGTTCCTAAGAGGGCATGAGACCTCGACGGAGTCTACTTTTCTATCCATTTGTGTGTGTGTGTGTGACATTCTCCAAGTGACGTCTGCCGAATTATGAAAACGGGGCAGTTGTCAGTGGTGTCTGTGGCCTGAACTGCCTCGTATGTCCCCTCCCCTTCCTGGCACTTCTGTGTGCCACTTTCTTATTCTTTCCTTGGGCGTTTCATGCAGGAGCCTGGGCCAGAGATGACACCCTCCCCTCAGCCTGCCTGCTCTTGAGATTCCCTGGGGGTGACAGGACATCCAGGGAGCAGAACTTCTGGTCTTGTCTTTGAGGAGCACCACCTCTGCACTTCAGATCCCCACACAGGTTTACAGAATTAGAGTCACCACCGTTGTCTGAGGGTCAACCTCTTCGGACCCTGATATTTAAAAAGTCCAACCAGCTCTTATGTGCCCCATTTTCCCGCAATCTGAAAATTATGAGAATGAAATATAAAAATTAACCCTGAAAGATCGTAAGCACCAGTTACCTCTTAGGAGCCCAGACAGGCTTTCTAAGTCACCTAGACCTCCCCTGCTCTGGAGTTCTGTTCTATCAGGTAGCCATCTATACATGCACTGTCATTGGTGCTAGGTTTGGGGTTTGTTTGTTTTCTTTTTATAAGACTTCCTTTTTCCCAGGACCCCCGTAATCATATTTGCCATCAGTTGTCTTTGAGGAGATTCAGTGATTTTTTTTAATGGTTGAATGCTGATGCTGAGGCCCTCCAAGAAGACCTGTGATGTCAGCCTCTGTTGGTGTGACAACCTAGTGGAAGATGGGCCCCTGATTAAACCGATCGTCATGTGTTCTGGTCAGAGTGCCTGCCGGTACCTCTGAACCTGCACTCCGTGTGTCTGTCCAGCAGCTAGGTTTCCCTGGTGTTTCCCAGGCCTGTTCTGCCTTGTGGCATTGATTAGGTAACTGGGATTTCTATAGGGTTTTGAAGGGGGCTGCTTTACTGCAGTTCTTCTGCAAACCCATTTCCACATGAGTTACCTCTGGCCATTTTCTGTCTGGAATGTTGTTTAGAGGAGAAGTTTGTGTGTATCGCTTCCCCCCAGATTCCTCTAAGTAGAATCTTAGAATTTAGAACTTGAGATTTTGTTTTCTTCTCTCTCTTTTTTTTTTTTTTTTGAGTTGGAGTCTCACTCCGTCACCCAGATTGGAGTGCAGTGGCCGCTCCCGGCCACCACAGCCTCGACCTCCTGGACTCTGGTGATCCTTCTACCTCACCCTTCCAAGTAGCTGGAATTACAGGCACATGCTACCATGCTCGGCTGATTTTTTGATTTATTGTAGAGATGAGGTCTTGCCAAGTTGCCAAGTGGTCTCGAACCCGTGGGCTCAGGCAATCCACTCACCTCAACCTCCCAAGGGGTGGGATTACAGGCTGAGCCACCGATCCCGGCTTGTTTTCTTCTCTCTAAATGAATGCCTTGTTGGATACCTTGTTGATAAAGTTTCTCATATCTTTATAGCTTAAGAGACTGACTTCACCACAAAGACACTTTCCCTTATTATTATTGATATGAGCTACCATAATTCTACTTATATACTTTGGGGGGTTAATTTTGGCTTCTCAGCATCATTTATGATACGACTCATATCTAAATTTAATGTACAATTATATACTTTCCCAACTACTTCATCTTCTTTTCAGAATTTCTGTCTTTGAAGTGATTTTTAAAATGATCCAATCCAAACCTCTGTTTGCAGGTGAGAAAACAGAAATCTAGAGCAAGTTTTCTCAACAGCAGCACTAGTGGCACTGTGGCCCAGATAATTCTGTGTTATGGAGGCATGTCTGGTGTTTAGCATCTCTGGCTTCTACCCTTTAAGTGCCAGTAGCATTCACCAAGTTGTGACAAGCAAAAATGTCCCTTGGTTGGCAACTCCTGGCCTAGAGATAAAGATCACACAGCTACATCATGACAAAGTGAGGAGTAGGACCCAGGTGTCCTGACTCCCAGATCGGCCTTTTCCAGCTTGGGCGACAGAATTAAGTTCTCACCCCATGCAGAGCTCAAAGTAAGTGTCAAGCACACATCCACAGCTTTCTAGGGAAATACCTGGGCTTAGCAGGCAAAGAGCCTAGAGCAAGGTAGAGCTGTGTGGCACTCCTGGCAATAGATTCTTTCTACCTAGTCTTCCTGTCTACTTGTAGAACCTGGCCTGGTGACTCAATGCTCAGCTTCTACATGTGATCTTCTACTCGACTGTATGTTTTAGAAATTTATAAAGATGTGTGTCAGAATGAACAGGTTGAGGGGAGAGAATACACAAGGTGGAGGAATGTCCCTCCATGAGTGCCGACCATCCACATACCCAATGCCTGGCATCAGTCCCACTTCAGAGGCTCCAGAGGCCTCCTGCAGTGAGTGCAGCTCCTCTCAGCAGGTCAACCTCAGCTTGCCTCTGACCTCCACCCTCTTGTGGATGTCCTGATTTATACAGTTTCTTTGGCACATTTTCCTGAGCTGTAACAAACATCCAACAGGGCTCTGTTCTGTCTTTTCCTTTAAGTCTGCTCACTTTTCTGTCCCGGTCACAGTTTCCAAGGACATGTATAGCATGAGATGTGAGGAACGTAGCAAGTAATGAGTGCCCCAGGCTCTTGCCACTTTCTGATGGCTGAGGACAAATGTAATTTCCAGGGATTTCATAGCAGAGAGATTAGAAGTTTTCCTGCTGGGCCTGAGTCTGGGACCAGGTATAAGCCTGTGTTTCCCTTTTATAAAGGTAAGAAAATTCTGCTGCTGAATGGCGGCCGCTCTGACATTCGTTTACTGAGTTCAGCCTGTGGCTTGTAGGATTCTGCCAGGCTGGTCTGAGGTACCTTTCCTCTAGACACAGGATTTCATTTAGTGGCTGTGCCTACATGCAGAGCAACAATTTCATTCCACTCTCGGAGTCTTTTGTCCCGATGATGTCAGAAATACCAAAATAGAAACTGAACTGTAACACGAAATTACTTTCAGGAAAAATAGGCTCTAAGAACGGAGTTAATGAACTGAGGGAAAATAGTTTCTGGTTATGCTACTAGAAACTGTGGTTTTATCCTCATAAATCATTGCCTTAGAAAAAAAGTCCTCTCTAAACTTTTCCTGTCCTAGTTCTTTTTTATTTTTTGAATGAATGAACAGTAGGGTATTCTCTGTCTTTCTGAGTTATTTCCTTTCTAGCCACCTAGTCATAATCCAGAAGGAAAAACAAATTAGATTGATTCTGTGAGCTATATTTCATGGCCATTGGCATGTCACAAGCCTTCGTTTTCTACCAAGGAAGAACATTCTGGAAACTTTGCACAAAGAAAAATTAATGTTTGTCTCTACAGTTGAAATTTTCTAGGGAAAAGTAATAGCAACAAATAAAGTTTAAAAGTGGAGACTCAATGTTCAGGAATACCAATGAGTATCTCTGAAGAGCTCCCCCTTTGAGGAACAGTAGTGGCATGCCATCCCTCTCAGTGAGTGACTGTGTCATTGAGGGCAGGAGCTCCGAGTGTTCAATGAGACGCGGGTTTCCTCCATGGTCTGCCTCTGAAGTACTGAGGTTTGCATTCATCCACTCTCCCCCCTCTGCCTTGTTTTTCCAGCTGTACAGTGGGGAATAATAGCTGTTGTCTGCTGTCATGACAGTCGTGCTCCGAACGCAACTGCTTTAACAGCTGGGAAAGAACTCTGCCTTTCACAAAACAATGCCATGTCACCACAGGCTAAAACTCTCAATGTGCCCACCCTGTGTATAATATTCACAGACCTTATCCCCACTCTGCCTCGCGTGTTCACCCCTTTGCAATGAGACATCAAAACCGGAGTCTCTTCTCTCTCCTCCCCCAAGAGCAGCCCTTGCCTGCAAATGCAAACTGAGAGAATAAGTTGCTACCTGAGTGAGCAGGTGCATCAGCCAGGGTCCTGACAAGACAAAGATGTCACGCTCACATTGGGTATATTGAGAAGAGTGTAATAAAGGGACTATTTACAAAAGTATCAACAGGATATAGAGAACTAAAAGGGCTAATATAGTAACCAGGAGTAGTAATAGCAGAACCCCAGGATCCCCTCGATCTGAGGGGTTGAAGGGAGGGAATAGTTTTCTGAGCCAGGGAAAAGGAAGCTACGGTGAGGCCCCCTGACTGTCCCCCCATCCCCCATCTCTGCAGGGTGCCCAGGGATCTGTTAACGTGGTTCAGGCAGGCCCACCTCCCTGGGCACCAAAGAAGGTGGAAAAGGGCAGAGGTTGAGCTCACTGAGGAAAATTGGCCCAGCATGGATCAGAATCGTCTTTCAAAATAGCCCTTCTCACTCCCTGGGACTAAAAGGCAGCTCCTGCCACCTCTCTTTGTCCTTGGATGGCTGCTGCTCATACCTCCCACCTGGTACCTCGCCATCATTTTCCATCTTGTTTGTTTGCCTTCATTTCTTGGTCTGCGTATACAGTGATAATGTACAGAAAAGCTAAAGGCTATTTCAGATCATCTCTTTTGCTGCTGACAGCATGAAATTTGTTCTGCCATTAAAGTGACACAGACCCAGGATGAGGATTTTGCCCTGAGTTCATTTTATCCATTTCCCTTGATACAGACCATGTTTCTCAGTTGCCGCAGCCTGACCAAACTCTGGCTGGGTAGGACATGATGGCACAGAGACAGCATTGACCCACCCACCAGCCAGGTCGCTAAAATGCAGGCTTTACACTGAGCAGAAATCAAACTGCACGCCCTATGGATGTCAACACTTTGTGTCCCTTGAGTGACATTTAGACAATAGTTTCTTCAAATATATAGTCCATTCCAAAGAGATCTACGAGAGTCAATGTCATCTGAACAGGTATTCACCAGGCTCTCTGCTCCCAGTTTTTTCTCAAGTTCTAACAAGAGCTACTGATGGCTTTACCCTTGATTAGAATAGCATTGGGTTTTGTTGAAAAACATTTGTGAGCATTATAATAATGAAGATAGATAGATAGATAGATGTTTTTGTGTGTTTGTTTTAAAGAATGGGTCAGTTATCTTACAGCCATCTTTCTCTTGCTTTGACCTATACTCATTGAATGGCTTCTGTCTACTGAACGGCTAACTAGGATTTCAGTCTTAGAGTTCTTCTTTTTCTATAACAATCCACAACTATAGCCTCATTAACTCCTTGCTCCCTGGTGGAAAAACATTAAATGGAAGGAAAGAGGCATGGATGCTCCATTGGCTTCACCACATCTAATTTGCGTTTGTGTGTCTCAGGGATCATATCTTGAAATACAGTAAGCATGAAGTGGCAGTTACTCTCCAAGTGAACTATGTGGAATAACTTAGCCATTTACCAGTACTGAAGTACTAGGTATAACTATTACATCTGGGCAACTGCTGAGACATGAGAAAGGACTTCATGGCTTTGGAAATCAGATCTATTGAACACAAAGAGGTAGGAGGCTAATCTTCATGTGGCCATCCCTAGTCTTGTCTGATGTGTCTGTTGAGTGATCTGCGGGTCCTTTTCTCAGAGTACTACACAAACTGTAAATTTACTGTGTGCCCACCAAGGAGATCATTGTACTCATCAATCCATCAGTAAACTACACAGTAAATATCTGAATAATACAGCAGAACAGTTTCAAAGGACTTGTTACACTCTATCAAGTCAATAACTTACAGTTTTAGAAAATCCCTGAATACAAATTTATACAATTTTGAGTTGTTTTACAACTTATCAGGCCATTAATCTAAGTTTTAAAAGTCTCTTAATACACTTAATCATAGCCTGTGCTTTTTTTAAGTGCTGGAATATGTTTCAGCATGCTAAACCACAGCAGTACAAGGAAAAAAATGCCTTTAGAGAGTTCCATAAGACTTGCCAAAGCAACCATAAATATATTCAGTGTGAGGTCTGTTCTGTGTACAACTTATATGCCGTCGGGTGGGCTTGATCGAAAGGGTTTGTGTTTGTCCTTTTGCCTTATCCCCAGGTAGGCAATTGTGATAGAAAGGAAAATGCACGGGACACAGAATCAGGGGTGGGTTTGGATCTCATTTCTGCTACTTGCTTCCTATGAGACCGTAAGGAAGCCATTTTGCTCCTTTGAACCCATCTCTTACATGACAATAACATGGTCATATTGTGGGGCAGCTGTCAGGATTGGCACAAAGCAAGACTGAGGAAAGCCATCAATAGGTGCATATTGAGCTTGAACCACGTGCAAGGGCTGACACTGAACCAGCATCATTCCTTCCCCTCCCCCCCAAAAAGCTACACCCCCCTCCCCACTCTCAAAAGAGCCAACAGTCATAAATTCACTTTCTCCTCATCCTCCCCAAATATAAAAAAGCATTTAGAATCTGGGCAGGTTGCTTTGGAAACATTTCCAACCTTTGATCTGATTCGTCATTATTATTTATAGATCATCCTTCCCTCATATCTCCTTTCATTTCCAGAACCTTCCCAGGAAAGATCTCATTTCTGGATACTTCCATCTCTACTTTCTAACTCCTAACATAAAAACTTTCCGGTCCTGCAGACTTGAGCTCCAATTGTGTGAAAGTCACAGTCAGTGACACTGGGGATGTGAAGATGAGTGGGACACAGGCTGTCCTTCAAGGCACTCACGGTCTTACAAATTTGAAAATGAGTTTTCTGCCTGGAGCCCGTGACTGCCACAGTTAACTGCCACGTTCGAATAGCAGCTCTGGGGCTAAGCCTGGCTGAGAGTCTCTGCATGCGCTGCCTCCCACCCTTGGTCCCCACCCAGACATCTCACCCTAAACTTGACCTTCTGGGGGAAAGTCATTATAGACTCATTGACTCCATTTTTATAGATTAATGTTTCCTATTATGAGTGAGGGTTTATTAAATCAGTGTGCTCTGAGTGGAGTTCGCAAGAACCCTCTCCAGTGCTGCCCGAGGGCTCTTTGCCATCTGGACTGTGTTACAGGTGGAGTGTACCATGATAAGATCTCTGGTACCTGGATGGACTTTGAGACGGATCTGGATTATATCATCATCCTCACTTTCAGTGTGTCAGAACTGGAAAAAACTGACTGGAAGTTTGCCAGCATTCACCTACCCAACAAAGCATAATTTTGCATTGACTCTGCCCTGCCCAGAGAGGGTTCCATGTTTTTAAGAACTGATATATTCTGGAATACTTCCATCAAATTCAAGTATCATTCTGGATGAACTATGACCTAGAAGCAGAGGATTCTTCCCCAGTGAAATTATCCTAATTCTTTTGGTTTTAATAACTTTTTTCCACATGAAACAATGCTGACCATTTTACCTAACCATACGTACAGGCTTATTGATTCTAGAAATTGTTGAATGGAAGAGTTAAACATTACTGTCAGACATGCTCACTCTCTCATACACACTCACGTCTACACTCACACACATTGTTTTGGCACCAGGACAGTGTTCTCTGAGAGGAAACATGGTCTCAGAAAAATTACTGGTTTCCTCTAATGTTGATTTCCTAATGAGTGTAATTTTGATAAGATTTCAAATAACTGTTTATCTAAGGAAAGAGAAAAAAGAAAAGACCCTATAGCAAGAATTGGTTTAGATTTATTGTGGACAGTTTATGCTTCCATGATAGTAATACAAGCAGTGAGAAGAAAAGCTACAGAACCAGATAAGTATAGATTTAGGAGTTGTGCTACTTTTTGAAGAAAAGTTCTTTAACCTATCGATCCTTCCTAAGGTTAACACTTATCTTATTCTGCATTAGAATACAGGAGTTAGCCAGGCTCGGTGGCTCAGTCTGTAATCCCGCGCCTTTGGGAGGCTGAGGTGAGTGGATTGCCTGAGCCCACAGGTTCGAGACCCACCTGGGCAGTGAGACCACATCTCTACAATAAAATCAAAAAATCAGCTGGGTGTGGTAGCGCGTGCCTGCAATTCCGGCTACTCGGAAGGCTGAGGCGGAAAGGATTGCTGGAGCCCAGCAGGCGAGGCTGCGGGGGCCGGGAGCGGCCACTGCACTCCAGTCTGGGCGACCGAG
>NW_007252896.1:109542-115681 GCF_000164805.1 Carlito syrichta | reverse complement strand
AAAAAAAAAAAAAAAAGATTACAGGAGTTTTCTTGATGTAGAACTATGGAGTAGAGTCAGAAGCTACTTCCATTTTGACAACACAGAAATATTCTCTCCCTAGTTACCAAAATCTTTAAAATTGATAAGACTATCGTTTATTCAGGATATAACATTCACATACACTGTTTTTTATTTGTTGTGGAGTTTGGGGGAAACATTCTGTGAGGGTTAGGCCTCCTAAGAAACGGGTCCCCAGGTGTGGTCCCAGACCAGCATAATCACATCAGCTGGAAGTTGTTAGAAATGCAGATTCTCCAGCCCCACTCTAGTCCTATCAACTCAGAAACTGAGGATGGCAGCCCAACAATCTGTGTTTCAACACATACTTTACGTCTGAGAACCACTGTTCTTAGTAAGAAAACGTGAGTTTTCCCTCGTGTATAATATGAAACCAATCCCTTGCAACTCAGAGTTACTTAAACAAAAATGTATCTAGTATATTTAATAATATTTTCTAAAAATACTTCTTTCTTGCCTTTTATAAATATTTTTTATATCTGTCAAGTTGTACTATTAATATATATATATATATATATATATATATATATATGTTTTTTTTTTTTTTTTTTGAGTTGGAGTCTCACTCTGTCACCCAGACTGGAGTGCAGTGGCCACTCCCAGCCACTGCAGCCTCGACCTGCTGGGCTCCAGAGATCCTTCCGCCTCAGCCTTCCAAGTAGCTGGAACTACAGGCACGTGCTACCACACCCAGCTAATTTTTTTGATTTATTGTAGAGATGAGATCTCGCCAAGTTGCCCAGGAGGGTCTCGAACCCGCGGGTTCAGGCAATTCACTCACCTCAGCCTCCCAAAGCACGGGATTACAGGCAGAGCCACCGAGCCCAGCTTAAAATATATTTTTTTAGCCAATAAAAATGTATCTAGGAGTCCATATTAGGTGACCAATTGCCTTGTACAAGTTTACAAAGTAAATAAAGTATATGTGCTATTTCCCTTATGAGATAGAAACCCAGTCACTAGCTGGAAGTGTGAATCAGAAGCAGGACAGAGAAACGTCCAGTTGGTGAGATAATTAATATATGATCTCGGATGGAGGAGCCAGGGTTGCAGTTCTTCTTGCACTAGAAAAAACAAGACATTTCTCCACCAGACAGCTCCCAAGCTACCACCAGTGTGTTCTATTTTGAGGCTAGAACAGAACGGTTTACATCATGCAGATTTATGTAGACCACTGTAAAACAAATGTTCTCTTCTTGAGAGTTCTGAAGCAGATCTGTCTTTGGTTCTTTCCATGAATTCAAATATTTTGTCATATTTAGCATTCTGAGGTAAAGGAGAGTGCGTTGCTCATCAGCATTTAATAAATATTTATTTGTCGGTTGACTGATTCATTATCCTTCGCGTCAATCACATGCTGCTTCAGCACACCACGCAATGCATACAGCAGACTCCTGACTGCAGTTGTGTGTCATTGCACAGTTCCCATAGAAAACTCCTTGGATTGAGTAGTCAACACATTTAAAAGGGTTGCGCTGTAAGAGTGTAAGTTGCACAAGCATGTTCATCTTTAACTTCACAATACCTCAAACTGGAAGAAAGAGAGTTGGAGGTGCTATTAGCATTGTTTTACAGATGGAGAAATCATGGCACCTGGAGTTGTGTTCCATTACAGAGCCATGGGAGCCTTCCAGTTATTTTCCTTCTCTGTCCCTCCAGTGACTCCCCCTTGTCCAGGTGAAGTACAAACTTTTTAGGTTGGAAAAGAAGTCGCTCTACATAGAATTTGGCATCCACCTATTTTTCCAGCCACGTTTCTTACCTCTCTTTTTCCTTAAACTATAGTCAGAGTAAAACATATAACAGCATTTGCTTAGCGCTCGCCATGCGCCTGGCTCTTTGCCAAGAGTGTCACATACATTATCTCATTTAATCCACATAACATCCATGAGGTGGAGGCACTATCACCATCTCCATCATACTGATGAGGAAACTGAAGCTCAGAGAAGCTAAGTACCTTGCCCCAAGGGCCCATGGGTATTTGCAGGTTCCAGGACACCAGTCAGGCCACACTCCATGTCTCAGTCCTTTCTGCTCACTGTGCTCAGGGTGCCCTTGCCCTGCCTTGCTTGCCTAGCTGACACTGACTTCTCTTCTGAGTCACTCATCGTCATCTTCATGAGACCTTTCCTGGCCCCGAGTGCAAATGCCCCCTCTGTGGTCCTCATTGAATCCTGGTGCTATTCTATTACACTGTATTTTGGGGAGTCTCACCTGGTACACTATAAGCTCCCTGAAAATAGCAACTGGTTTTTAAGCTCTTTATAACCCCAGAGTCTTGTACGGTAGCCAGCCCAGATTAAGAGGTCCACAGCAGATGCTTAATGAAGGATGACTTCTTACTGTATGTTTACCCTCCAGACCAGTTTAGGGGGTGGCCAGGAATCTGGGAGAGTCACTGTCCATTGTTCTGTCCAATCTATATCGCTTGGGCAAGACTCTTCTAGATTGAGGATTCTAAGTCCAAACAAGATGAACTGTGCACAGTGCCCCAATTAAGGGGACAACAGCTCGGGTTCTTAGGAAATACCAAAGGACAGTTTGTGGGTTCACCTGGAAGGCAAGATAAAGCAACCCTATGTAAGCCAGAGCCCAGAAACACAGCTGTGGTGCCCGGTGGCAGGGTCTGTCCTCTAGAGCTGTGGCAAAGGCTCCATCTGCATTTTGATCTTGGAGGAAAACTGATTCCATATGAAGCACAAGGGCCTGTTGAGGGTGTTTGCAGGGCCTGAGCAAAGTTAACCTCTCTAGTTGAGCAGGCTGTGGCTGCAAACTATCCATCCCAGCACATGATAAATGCTTCTGACATTTCCTTCAGATGCAGCGTGCTAGGAAAGCTTTTAAATTCTCAAAGGCGGGAGTCTGCCTTATTGATCAGGCGCCTTTCATTAAAGGCTTCCAAGCCCCTCAGACACAGAGGGAGCACTCCCTTCTCAGCCTCCCCATAGTCCCAGCCTTTCAGGCAGAGAGGATTATCATCATTGGAACACAGGAACCTTAATTTGGTGTTTTTCCTCTTTTACAAGTTCTTACCAGATGCACACTGGAGCAGACTGGAATTGGGTAAATATCACCTTTAGTTGTGACTTCCCTCCCTAACTTTCACCTGATCCTCCACACACACATTTTAAGAAGAAAATAGGAGAAAACATGTCCTCCTAATGATCCTCCACATTAGAACCTGCCATTCTGCTTTGAACTTGTCTCCTGCTGCCAGCCAGGGCTTCTCTGCCAAGGTGGAGGGGCGGTGAAGGGAATTCAAGGGGCAGCCAGGGGCTTCATCCGGCCGGAGCTGGTGGGAGCATCTTATTAGTATTTGCCCCTTTCCTCCAGCTGGGCTTCACCGGCCCCTTTTCAGTCCATCCTCCCCCTCCCCCAGGCTGTCCCTCCACTCAGATGCCCTCCCATGCTTCCAACAAGGTGGTAGCCGTAGCTTGGGGCTCATTGGCATTAAGCTGATAATAAAAATCGCTTTTGTTCCAAGCCTAAAACTTGAAAATAAAGAAACTCTTAAATGAAAGTGCCACCATCTCCCTTTTATTTTATGTACAAACCCAACTGTGTCTCCATCCTCTGGTCTCCTTCCTGTCCCTGTCCCTCACAGCCCTGGCATAGGGCATTGTGTATAGTGTGTGTCCAACACATGCTTAGTGGAAATCAGCAGATGTACTCCTGAGGGGTGGGAGCCTTTTGGAGGAACTGATGGAGAAAGAATTGGGGTAATTGTGTCTAGTTATTGAACTTTTTTACTCTTCATTATTTATTGGTTGAACGAGAATGAAACTCTCTAAGACTGATCAAGGGTTTGGGGATTTGGGCCCAAGATATTGGAATAATTTCTTTGTTCCTTCTCCTTATTCCCTCTTCTCCCCTTTTTTCATGTGGGGAGGTCATGAGAATATAGTTTGGTGCAGTGATCCACTGAGTATATGTCAGGCTCCTATGAAAGTTACATTTACCTGACATCCTAAATTTTGGGTAAGACTGTTACAGATTTCATCCTCTTGACCCGAAAGATCCCTCAATTGGTTCTTCTTACTAGGACAGTCCCCTGGTTTCTTATTTTCTTCCTTCTCTTCCTTCTGGAACTAAACTGCAGAGTTCCAGGCTGGAGAAATGACCCTCTCTTGGAGTGTACATGCTTATGAGTTTTCTAGGGAGGGGCTCCCACCTCCCTGGGGTCCCTGAGGATGCCTTCCTTTCCACCACCAGGCTGCAATCTCGTAGGCTGGCAAGGCTTTAATGGTGAACCGAATGAGTTCTATACTGGCTTGCCTGCCATCTGTCCCCAGGCAGCACTGAGAACCCAGGCTAATGCTGTCACCCCTAGGTTCTGGACAGGTCTCCTCCATATTCAGAACAACATTATTATCTCATGGGAGATGCACATATTGAATAGAACTTGGGAGCCAGCATAGAAAGTGTTCCTAAAATATAGTTTTATAAAGAAAATGAACTTCAGGGAGCAATGCCGGAAAGATATACAGTATACCTAATTATTAGGCGATCATGGTTGTTGCCTTTTTGTTTTAGATAACTAGGTTGTTTATTATGGCGCTTTGCCAAGTTCCCCAGTGGTTCTAGTAGCTAGTATTTCTTGACACACACCTGAGTGGGTTACTTGACTTATTTCCAGAGTTCTGGCTTTTATTTATCTGGGTTAAAGGCCAGAAACAGTGGGATGTTGAAATTCCCAGGACTAGGGAGGATGTGGCAATAAGGCACAGAAGACACTAAATCAAATGTCATATTAGCAAGCTGAAGTTTTCATATTTATAACAGTGAGCTACAGAAAAGAAAAACAACTTTCCTTTGGTCCCGTTGTTTCCCAAGCCAAATAGCATCTCTGGTGACAGACGAGTCTGCATCAGCAGATGCAGCGTTTCTTGAGTGTTTGCTATTTAATGGCAGATCTATTATTTAGCCCTTCAGTCGTAACACATGAGTGAGCTTTAGTGATAATCGGCCCTTTATTAACAATAAGTGCCAAAATCCAACCGAAGTATATCTGAAATAATTCTAATTAAGGAGTGCCCATTGCTGCTTTCTCAAAGATTCTTTCCATGCTATTTCATCTTTTGAATGGGTATTCTCCATTTCCACCCACAATAGAATTCCTACCCAGTATTCAGAAAAGTCTCCAACTGTCACTCATCCAGTATTTACCAAAAATCGGGCAAAAGAGGGTGGGTGGAATTGGAAGACCTCATTGTAACCTGCATCTTAGGCGACCTTGGGTGAGCATGGAGTCTGCCTCAGTTCTATGGGCACAGGACGATTTTGAAACTAGTGACTGGGTCTCTGGAACTCCTAGGTCAAAGGTAGCTAAAGACAGATCCAGGAAAGCTGTGAACATCCATTAGTTTCTGGAGGAAGTAGGCTCCTGCAGCACCATCATGGATATGAGTTCAATGTGACGGCAATTATTATTTATTGAGGACCTTCTTTGTATCAAGTGCTTATTAGTATGGTTATCTTATTAATAATCAAGCAAATCCTTCAAGATAGGGGCTATTATCTCCATTTTATTAATGAGGAAACTATGTTAAAATAATATATATCATGGTCATACAGCTACCAAGAATCAGGATCTGTCTGCCTTCAAAGTTCTTGATCTTTCCAGTAGACTCAGTGGCCTCAATAATAGTGATAAAATAATAGTAACTAGTATTTATTGAGCACTTGCTATTTAGCAATGTGGAAAGGGTTGTTATGGGCATTTGTACTTTTTTTTGAGACAGGGTTTTACTGTATCTCCCAAGCTGGAGTGCAGTGGAGCCAGCATAGCTCACTGCAGCCTCAAATGACTAAGCTCCCGTGTTCCTCCTACCCAGCTAATTTTTTATTTTATTTTTGTAGAGATAGGGTCTCGCTATGTTGCCCTGGCTGATCTCAAGCTCCTGGCCTCAAGCAATCCTCCCACCTCAGCGTCCCAAAGTGCTGAGATTATAGGTGTGAGCCACTGCATCCAGCCCAGTTGTTCTTTTAAGAAGCACAGGAATCCTTCTAGGCCAGCATTTTTTTTTTTTTTTTTTTGAGTTGGAGTCTCACTCTGTCACCCATACTGGAGTGCAGTGGC